>NC_052309.1:21008666-21151090 GCF_016432855.1 Salvelinus namaycush | reverse complement strand
GAGTAATGACTATCATGTGTATGTGGTTGAGTATCTACTCTGTTGCGTTGTGGAGTATCTGATCTCGTGCTGTGTAGTACGTGGCCTTTGTGAGTCTATCTTGAGCTCCTGTTGGCTGTTGTTGAGAATTTACTCGCTGTGACGTTGTTGGATATCTGACTCTGTCTGTTGTTTGAGTATCTGACTCTCTTTGTTGTTGAGTATTGATCTCTGTGACTGTGTTGGAGTATCTGACTCTCTGTGTTACTGTTATTGGAGTATCTGACTCTCTGTGTCTGTTGTTGGTATCTGACTCTCTAGTGACTGTTGTTGGAGTATCTGACTCTCTGTGTCTGTTGTTGGAGTATCACTCTCTTGCGTTGTTGGTACTGATCTCTGTGCTTGTTGATATCTACTCTCTGTGACTGTTGGGTTTTCTGACTCTCTGTGTGTTGTTGGAGTATCTGACTCTCTGTGTGTGTTGTTGGAGAATCTGACTCTCTGGTGTGTATTGGAGATCTGATTCTCTGTGTCTGTGTTGGAGTACTGACTCTCTGTGCCTGTTGTTGGAGTATCTGACTCTCTGGTCTGTTGGAGTTTGACTCTTTCTTCTGTTTGAGATCTGACTCTCTGTGTGTGTTATTAGAGTTCATTGATTCTCTGTGTCTGTTGTTTGGAGATCTGATCTGTGGCCTGTGTTGGAGTATCTGACTCTCTGTGACTGTTGTTGGAGTATCTGACTCTCTGTGACTGTTGTTGGAGTATCTGACTCTCTTGTCTGTTGTTGAGTATCTGACTCTCTTTGTTTTGTTGGAGTATCTGACCTCTGTGACTGTTGTTGGAGTATCTGACTCTCTGTGTCTGTTGTTGGAGTATGACTCTCTTGTGGTTGTTGGAGTATCTGACTCTCTGTGACTGTGGTTGAGTATCTGACTCTCTGTGTCTGTTTGTTGGAGAATTCTGACTCTCTGTGACTGTTGTTGGAGTATCTGACTCTCTCTGTTGTTTGAGTATCTGATCTCCGTGTCTGTTGGAGATCTTACTCTTTGTGTTGTTGGAGTATCTGACTCTGTGTGTCTGTTGTTGGAGTATCTGACTCTCTGTGCCTGTTGTTGGAGTATCTGACTCTCTGTCACTGTTGTTGGAGTATCTGACTTCTGCTTGCCTGTTGTTGGGTATCTGACACTCTTGACTGTTGTTGAAGTATCTGACTCTCTGTGTCGTTGTTGGAGTATCTGACCTCTTTGTCGGTTGTTGGAGTATCTACTCTCTGTGTGATGTGGTTGGATATCTGACTCTCTGTGTCTGTGGTTGGAGAATTTGACTCTCTGTGACTGTGTTGGAGTATCTGACTCTGTATGTTGTTTAGTATCTGATTCTCCGTGTCTGTTGGAGTATCTGACTCTTTGTGTGTGTTATTGGAGTATCTGACTCTGTGTGTCTGTTGTTT
Organism: Salvelinus namaycush; assembly: GCF_016432855.1. NCBI lineage: Eukaryota > Metazoa > Chordata > Actinopteri > Salmoniformes > Salmonidae > Salvelinus > Salvelinus namaycush. Next base: position 21,149,661 of record NC_052309.1, on the reverse strand, counting down.
GGATTATCTGACTCTGTGCCTGTTGTTGGAGTATCTGACTCTCTGTCCTGTTGTTGTGAGTATCTGACTCTCTGTGACTGTTGTTGGAGTATCTGACACTCTGTGACTGTTGTTGGAGTATCTGACTCTCTGTGTCTGTTGTTGGAGTATCTGACTCTCTTTGTGCGGTTGTTGGAGTATCTGACTCTCTGTGACTGTGTTGGATATCTGACTCTCTGTGTCTGTTTTGGAGATTTGCTCTCTGTGACTGTTGTTGGAGTATCTGACTCTGTGCTGTTGGTTGAGTATCTGATTCTCGTGTCTGTTGTGGAGTATCTGCCTCTTTGTGTGGTGTTATTGGAGTATCTGACTCTGTGTCTGTTGTTGGAGAATCTGACTCTCTGTGACTGTTGTTGGAGTATCTGACTCTCTGTGCTGTTGTTGGAGTATCTGACTCTCTGTCCTGTTTGTTGGAGTATCTGACTCTCGTGTGACTGTGTTTTGGAGTATCTGACACTCTGTGTTACTGTTGTTGGAGTATCTGACTCTCTGTGTCTGTTGTTGGAGTATCTGACTCTCTTTTCGGTTGTTGGAGTATCTGACTCCTGTGACTGTGGTGGAATTCTACTCTCGTGTCTGTTGTTGGAGATTTGCTCTCTGTGACTGTTTTTTGGAGTATCTGACTCTCTGTCTGTTGTTGAGTATCTGACTCTCTTTGTCGGTTGTTGGAGTATCTGACCTCGTGACTGTTGTTGAGTATCTGACTCTCTGTGTCTGTTGTTGGAGTATCTGACTTCTGGCGTTGTTTGGTATCTGTCTCTCTGTGTCTGTTGTTGGAGTGTCTGCTCTCTGTGTCTGTTGTTGAGTATCTGACTCTCTGTGTCTGTTGTTGTAGTATCGTGACTTTCTGTGACTGTTGTTGGAGTATCTGACTCTCTGTGTCGTGTTGGAGTACTGACTCCTGTGACTGTTGTTGGAGAATCTGACTCTCTGTGTCTGTTGTTGGAGTATCTGACTCTCTGTGTCTGTTGTTGAGTATCTGCCTCTCTGTGTCTGTTGTTGGAGTATCTGACTCTCTGTGTCTGTTGTTGGAGTATCTGACTTTCTTTGACTGTTGTTGAGTATCTGACTCTCTGTGTCTGTTGTTGGAGTATCTGACCCTCCTGACTGTTGTTGGATATCGACCTCTTGTCTGTTGTTGGAGTATCTGACTCTCTTTGTCTTTGTTGGGTACTGACACTCGTACTGTTGTTGGAGTATCTGACTCTCTGTGTCTGTTGTTGGAGTACTGTTACTCTCTTGTCGGTTGTTGGGTATCTGACTCTCTGTGCTGTGGTGGAGTATCTGACTCTTTGGTCTGTTGTTGGAATTTTACTCTCTTTGACTGTTGTTGGAGTATCTGACTTGTCTGTTGTTTGAGTATCTGATTCTCTTGTCTGTTGGAGTATCTGACTCTTTGTGTGTGTTATTGGCGGTATCTGACTCTGTGTGTCTGTTGTTGGAGTCTGACTCTCTGTGACTGTTGTTGGATTATCTGACTCTCTGTTACTGTTTGTTGGAGTATCTGACTCTCTGTGACTGTTGTTGGAGTATCTGACACCTCTTGACTGTTGTTGGAGTATCTGACTCTCTGTGTCTGTTGTTGGAGTATCTGACTCCTTTGTCGGTTGTTGGAGTATCTGACTCTCTGTGACTGTGTTGAGATATCTGACTCTCTGTGTCTGTTGTTGAGATTTGACTCTCTTGACTGTTGTAGTTCTGACTCTCTGTGTGTGTTGTTTAGAATCTGCTCTCTTCTGTGTGTGTTTTGGTTATCTGTTCTCTGTGTCTGTTGGTGGAGTATCTGACTCTCTGTGACTGTTGTTGGAGTATCTGACCTCTGGTCTGTTGGAGTTTCTGACTCTCTGTGTGTGTTGTTGAGAATCTGACTCTCTGTGTGTGTTATTGAGTATCTGATTCTCTGTGTCTGTTGTTGGAGATCTGACTATCTGTTCCTGTTGTTGGAGTATCTGACTCTCTGTCTGTTGTTGGAGTATCTGACTCTCTGTGACTGTTGTTAGTATCTGACTCTCTATGTCTGTTGTGAGTATCTGACTCCTTTGTCTTTGTTGGAGTATCTGACACTCTGACTGTTGTGGAGTATCTGACTCTCTGTGTCTGTTGTTGGTATCTGACTCTCTTTGTCGTTTTTGAGTATCTGACTCTCTGTGACTGTTGGTTGGTAATCTGACTTCTCTGTGTCTTTTGTTGGAGAATTTTGACTCTCTGTGACTGTTTGGAGTATCTGACTCTGTCTGTTGTTTGAGTATCTGATCTCGTGTCTGTTGGAGTATCTGACTCTTTGTGTGTGTTATTGAGTATCTGACTCTTGTGTGTGTTGTTGGAGAATCTGACTCTCTGTGCCTTGTTGTTGGAGTATCTGACTCTCTGTGACTGTTGTTGGAGTATCTGACTCTCTGTGTCTGTTGTTGGAGTATCTGACACTCTTTGACTGTTGTTGGAGTATCTGACTCTCTGTGTCTGTTGTGAGTATCTGACTCTCTTGTCGGTTGTTGGAGTATCTGACTCTCTGTGACTGTGGTTGGAATATCTGACTCTCTGTGTCTGTTGTTGGAGAATTTGACTCTCTGTGACTGTTGTTGGGAGTATCTGACTTCTGTCTGTTGTTTGAGTATCTGATTCTCCGTGTTCTGTTGAGATATCTGACTCTCTTGTGTGTGTATTGGATTATCTGACTCTCTGTGTGTCTGTGGTTGGAGAATCTGACTCTCTGTGCTGTTGTTGGAGTATCTGACTCTCTGTGACTGTTTGTGAGTATCTGACTCTCTGTCACTGTGTTGGAGTATCTGCTACTCTGTGACTGTTTTTGGAGTATCTGACACTCTGTGTCTGTTGTTGGAGATCTGACTCTCTTGTTCTGTTGTTGAGTATCTGACTCTCTTTGTTCGGTTGTTGGAGTATCTGACTCTCTGTGACTGTGTTGGAATATCTGACTCTCTGTGTCTGTTGTTGAGAATTTGGCTCTCTGTGACTGTTGTTGGAGTATCTGACTCTGTCTGTTGTTTGAGTATCTGACTCTCTTTGTCTGTTGTTGGAGATCTGACTCTCTGTGCTGTGGTTGGATATCTGACTCTCTGTGTACTGTTTTGGAGTATCTGACTCTCTGTGTCTGTTGTTTGGAGTATCTGACACTCTGTCTGTTTGTGGAGTATCTGACTCTCTGTTGTCTGTTGTTGGAGTATCTGACTCTCTTTGGTTTGTTGGAGTTCTGACTCTCTGTGACTGTGGTTGGATATCTGACTCTCTGTGTCTGTTGTTGGAGAATTGACTCTCGGTGACTGTTGAGTATCTGACTCTCTGTGTGTGTTGTTGGATCTGACTCCTTGTGTGTTTTGGAGTATCTGATTCTCTGTGTCTGTTGTTGGAGTACTGACTCTCTGTGCTGTTGTTGGAGTATCTGACTCTCTGTGACTGTTTGGAGTTTATCTGACTCTCTGTGTGTGTTGTTGGAGAATCTGACTCTCTGGTGTGTTTTGAGTATCTGATTCTCTGTGTCTGTTTTGGAGATATCTGACTTCTGTGCCTGTTGTTGGAGTATCTGACTCTCGTACTGTTGTTGGAGTATCTGACTCTCTGTGACTGTTGTTGGAGTATCTGACTCTCTTGTCTGTTGTTGAGTATCTGACTCCTTTGTCTCTTGTTGGAGTATCTGACCTCTGTGACTGTTTGGAGTATCTGACTCTCTGTGTCTGTTGTTGGAGTATCTGACTCCTTGTCGTTGTTGGAGTATCTGACTCTCTGTGACTGTGTTGGAGTATCTGACTCTCTGTGTCTGTTGTGGAGATTTGACCTCTGTGACTGTTGTTGGAGTATCTGACTCTGTCTGTTGTTGAGTATCTGATTCTCCTGTCTGTTGGGTATCTATCTTTGTGTGTTATTGAGTATCTGACTCTGTGTGTCTTTTGTTGGAGTATCTGACTCTCTGTGCTGTTGTTGGATTATCTGACTCTCTGTGCCTGTTGTTGGAGTATCTGACTCTCTGTGACTGTTGTTGAGTATCTGACACTCTGTGACTGTTGTTGGAGTATCTGACTCTCTGTGTCTGTTGTTGGAGTATCTGACTCTCTTTGTCGGTTTGTTGGAGTATCTGACTCTCTGTGACTGTGTTGGGATATCTGACTCTCTGTGTCTGTTGTTGGAGAATTTGCTCTCTGTGACTGTTGTTGAGTATCTGACTCTGTGCTGTTGTTGAGTATCTGATCTCGTGTCTGTTGGAGTATTGCACTCTTTGTGTGTGTTGTGGGATCTACTCTGTGTGTTGTGTTGAGTATCTGACTCTCTGTCCTGTTTGTTGGAGTATCTGACTCTTCTGTGCCTGTTGTTTGAGTATCTGACTCTCTGTGACTGTTGTTGGAGTATCTGACCTCTGTGACTGTTGTTGGAGTATCTGACTCTCTGTGTCTGTTGTTGGTATCTGACTTTCTTTGTCGGTTGTTGGAGTATCTGACTCTCTGTGACTGTGGTTGGAATATCTGACTCTCTGTGTCTGTTGTTGGAGAATTTGCTCTCGGGCTGTTTGTTGGAGTATCTGACTCTGCGGTTGTGAGTATCTGTTCTGTGTTGTTGGAGTATCTGACTCTTTGTGTGTGTTTGGGTACTGACTCTGTGTGTCTGTTGTTGGAGAATCTGACTCTCTGGTCTGTTGTTGAGTATCTGACTCTCTGTGACTGTTGTTGGAGTATCTACTCTCTGTACTGTTGTTGGAGTATCTGACTCTCTGTGACTGTTGTTGGAGTATCTGACTCTCTGTGACTGTTGTTGGAGTATCTGACTCTCGTGTCTGTTTGGAGATCTGACTCTCTTTGTCGGTTGTTGGAGTATCTGACTCTCTGTGACTGTTGTTGGATATCTGACTCTCTGTGTCTGTTGTTGGAGTAATTTGCTCTCTGTGACTGTTGTTGAGTATCTGACTCTGTCTGTTGTTTGATTGATCTGACTCTCTTGTGGTTGTTGGAGTATCTGACCTCTGTGTCTGTTGTTGGAGTATCTGACTCTCTGTTCCTGTTGTTGGAGATCTGACTTCTCGTGACTGTTTGTTGAGTATCTGTCTCTGTGTCTGTTGTTGGAGTGTCTGCTCGCTGTTCTGTTGTTGAGTATCTGACTTCTGTGTCTGTTGTTGGAGTATCTGACTTTCTTGACTGTTGTTGGAGTATCTGACTCTCTGTGTCTGTTGGAGTATCTGACTCTCTGTGTCTGTGTGTTGGAGAATCTGACTCTCTGTGTCGTTGTTGGAGTATCTGTCTCTCTGTGTCTGTTGTTGGAGTATCTTTCTCTCTGTGTCTGTTGTGGAGTATCTGACTCTCTGTGTCTGTTGTTGAGTATCGACTTCTTTACTGTTGTTTGGAGTATCTGACTCTGTCTGTGTCTGTGTTGGAGTATCTGACTCTCTGTGACTGTTGTTGGAGTATCTGACTCTTGTCTGTTGTTGGAGTATCTGACTCTCTTTGTCTTTGTTGGAGTATCTGACACTCTGTACTGTTGTTTGGAGTATCTGACTCTCTGTGTCTGTTGTTGGAGTATCTGACTCTCTTTGTCGTTGTTGTTATCTGACTCTCTGTGACTGTGGTTGGATATCTGACTCTCTGGTCTGTTGTTGAGATTTGACTCTCTTTGCTGTTGTTGGAGTATCTGACTCTGTGCTGTTTTTGAGTATCTGATTCTCGCGTGTCTGTTGGAGTATCTGACTCTCTTGTGTGTGTTATTGAGTTCTGACTCTGGTGTCTGTGTTGGAGTATCTGACTCTCTGTGCCTGTTGTTGGAGTATCTGCTCTCTGTGTCTGTTTGGAGTATCTGACTCTCTGTGTCTGTTGTTGGAGTATCTGACTCTCTGTGACTGTTGTTGGAGTATCTGACGTCTTGACTGTTGTTGGAGTATCTGACTCTCTGTGTCTGTTGTTGGAGTATCTGACTCTCTTTGTGCGTGTTGTTGGTATCTGACTCTCTGTGACTTGGTTGGAGTATCTGACTCTCGTGTGTCTGTGTTGGAGAACTTGGCTCTCTTGATCTGTTGTTGGAGTATCTGACTCTGTCTGTTGTTTGAGTATCTGATTCTCCGTGTCTGTTGGAGTATCTGACCTCTTGTGTGTGTTATTGGAGTATCTGACTCTGTGTGTCTGTTGTTGGAGTATCTGACTCTCTGTGCCGGTTGTTGAGTATCTGACTCCTGTGCTTTTGTTGGAGTATCTGACTCTCTGTGACTGTTGTTGGAGTATTGACACTCTGTGACTGTTGTTGAGTATCTACTCTCGTGTCTGTTGTGGAGTATCTGACTCTCTTGTCGGTTTGTTGGAGTATCTGACTCTCTGTGACTGTGGTTGGAATACTGACTCTCTTGTGTCTGTTGTTGAGAATTTGCTCTCTGTGACGTGTTGGAGTATCTGACTCTGTCTGTTGTTGTGGTATCTGATTCTCCGTGTCTGTTGGAGTATCTGACTCTTTGTTGTGTGTTTTTGAGTATCTGACTCTGTGTCTGTTGTTAGTATCTGACTCTCTGTGCCTGTTGTTGGAGTATCTGACTCTCTGTGCCTGTTGTTGGAGTATCTGACTCTCTGTGACTGTTGTTGGAGATCTGACACTCTTTGATCTGTTGTTGGGTATCTGACTCCTGTGTCTGTTTTGGAGTACTGACTCTCTTTGTCGTTTTGTTGGAGTATCTGACTCTCTGTGACTGTGTTGGAATATCTGACTCTCTGTGTCTGTTGTTGGAGCATCTTGGCTCTCTGTGACTGTTGTTGGAGTATTCTGACTCTGTCTGTTGTTTGAGTATCTGATTCTCCGTGTCTGTTGGAGTATCTGACTCTTTGTGTGTGTTATTGGAGTATCTGACTCTGTGTGTCTGTTGTTGGAGAATCTGACTCTCTGTGCCTGTTGTTGGAGTATCTGACTCTCTGTGACTGTTGTTGGAGTATCTGACTCTCTGTCACTGTTGTTGGAGTATCTGACTCTCTGTGACTGTTGTTGGAGTATCTGACACTCTGTGACTGTTGTTGGAGTATCTGACTCTCTGTGTCTGTTGTTGGAGTATCTGACTCTCTTTGTCGGTTGTTGGAGTATCTGACTCTCTGTGACTGTGGTTGGAATATCTGACTCTCTGTGTCTGTTGTTGGAGAATTTGGCTCTCTGTGACTGTTGTTGGAGTATCTGACTCTGTCTGTTGTTTGAGTATCTGACTGTCTTTGTCGGTTGTTGGAGTATCTGACACTCTGTGACTGTTGTTGGAGTATCTGACTCTCTGTGTCTGTTGTTGGAGTATCTGACTTTCTGTGACTGTTGTTTGAGTATCTGTCTCTCTGTGTCTGTTGTTGGAGTGTCTGTCTCTCTGTGTCTGTTGTTAGAGTATCTGACTCTCTGTGTCTGTTGTTGGAGTATCTGACTTTCTGTGACTGTTGTTGGAGTATCTGACTCTCTGTGTCTGTTGGAGTATCTGACTCTCTGTGACTGTTGTTGGAGAATCTGACTCTCTGTGTCTGTTGTTGGAGTATCTGTCTCTCTGTGTCTGTTGTTGGAGTATCTGTCTCTCTGTGTCTGTTGTTGGAGTATCTGACTCTCTGTGTCTGTTGTTGGAGTATCTGACTTTCTTTGACTGTTGTTTGAGTATCTGACTCTCTGTGTCTGTTGTTGGAGTATCTGACTCTCTGTGACTGTTGTTGGAGTATCTGACACTCTATGTCTGTTGTTGGAGTATCTGACTCTCTTTGTCTCTTGTTGGAGTATCTGACACTCTGTAACTGTTGTTGGAGTATCTGACTCTCTGTGTCTGTTGTTGGAGTATCTGACTCTCTTTGTCGGTTGTTGGCGTATCTGACTCTCTGTGACTGTGGTTGGAGTATCTGACTCTCTGTGTCTGTTGTTGGAGAATTTGACTCTCTTTGACTGTTGTTGGAGTATCTGACTCTGTCTGTTGTTTGAGTATCTGATTCTCCGTGTCTGTTGGAGTATCTGACTCTTTGTGTGTGTTATTGGAGTATCTGACTCTGTGTGTCTGTTGTTGGATTATCTGACTCTCTGTTACTGTTATTGGAGTATCTGACTCTCTGTGACTGTTGTTGGAGTATCTGACACTCTATGACTGTTGTTGGAGTATCTGACTCTCTGTGTCTGTTGTTGGAGTATCTGACTCTCTTTGTCGGTTGTTGGAGTATCTGACTCTCTGTGACTGTGGTTGGAATATCTGACTCTCTGTGTCTGTTGTTGGAGAATTTGACTCTCTGTGACTGTTGGAGTTTCTGACTCTCTGTGTGTGTTGTTGGAGAATCTGACTCTCTGTGTGTGTTATTGGAGTATCTGATTCTCTGTGTCTGTTGTTGGAGTATCTGACTCTCTGTGACTGTTGTTGGAGTATCTGACACTCTGTGTCTGTTGGAGTTTCTGACTCTCTGTGTGTGTTGTTGGAGAATCTGACTCTCTGTGTGTGTTATTGGAGTATCTGATTCTCTGTGTCTGTTGTTGGAGAATCTGACTATCTGTGCCTGTTGTTGGAGTATCTGACTCTCTGTGACTGTTGTTGGAGTATCTGACTCTCTGTGACTGTTGTTGGAGTATCTGACTCTCTATGTCTGTTGTTGGAGTATCTGACTCTCTTTGTCTCTTGTTGGAGTATCTGACACTCTGTGACTGTTGTTGGAGTATCTGACTCTCTGTGTCTGTTGTTGGAGTATCTGACTCTCTTTGTCGGTTGTTGGAGTATCTGACTCTCTGTGACTGTGGTTGGAGTATCTGACTCTCTGTGTCTGTTGTTGGAGAATTTGACTCTCTGTGACTGTTGTTGGAGTATCTGACTCTGTCTGTTGTTTGAGTATCTGATTCTCCGTGTCTGTTGGAGTATCTGACTCTTTGTGTGTGTTATTGGAGTATCTGACTCTGTGTTTCTGTTGTTGGAGAATCTGACTCTCTGTGCCTGTTGTTGGAGTATCTGACTCTCTGTGACTGTTGTTGGAGTATCTGACTCTCTGTGACTGTTGTTGGAGTATCTGACACTCTTTGACTGTTGTTGGAGTATCTGACTCTCTGTGACTGTTGTTGGAGTATCTGACTCTCTTTGTCGGTTGTTGGAGTATCTGACTCTCTGTGACTGTGGTTGGAATATCTGACTCTCTGTGTCTGTTGTTGGAGAATTTGGCTCTCTGTGACTGTTGTTGGAGTATCTGACTCTGTCTGTTGTTTGAGTATCTGATTCTCCGTGTCTGTTGGAGTATCTGACTCTTTGTGTGTGTTATTGGAGTATCTGACTCTGTGTGTCTGTGGTTGGAGAATCTGACTCTCTGTGCCTGTTGTTGGAGTATCTGACTCTCTGTGACTGTTGTTGGAGTATCTGACTCTCTGTCACTGTTGTTGGAGTATCTGATTCTCTGTGACTGTTGTTGGAGTATCTGACACTCTGTGACTGTTGTTGGAGTATCTGACTCTCTGTGTCTGTTGTTGGAGTATCTGACTCTCTTTGTCGGTTGTTGGAGTATCTGACTCTCTGTGACTGTGGTTGGAATATCTGACTCTCTGTGTCTGTTGTTGGAGAATTTGGCTCTCTGTGACTGTTGTTGGAGTATCTGACTCTGTCTGTTGTTTGAGTATCTGACTCTCTTTGTCGGTTGTTGGAGTATCTGACTCTCTGTGACTGTGGTTGGAATATCTGACTCTCTGTTACTGTTATTGGAGTATCTGACTCTCTGTGTCTGTTGTTGGAGTATCTGACACTCTATGACTGTTGTTGGAGTATCTGACTCTCTGTGTCTGTTGTTGGAGTATCTGACTCTCTGTGACTGTTGGAGTTTCTGACTCTCTGTGTGTGTTGTTGGAGAATCTGACTCTCTGTGTGTGTTATTAGAGTATCTGATTCTCTGTGTCTGTTGTTGGAGAATCTGACTATCTGTGCCTGTTGTTGGAGTATCTGACTCTCTGTGACTGTTGTTGGAGTATCTGACTCTCTGTGACTGTTGTTGGAGTATCTGACTCTCTATGTCTGTTGTTGGAGTATCTGACTCTCTTTGTCTCTTGTTGGAGTATCTGACACTCTGTGACTGTTGTTGGAGTATCTGACTCTCTGTGTCTGTTGTTGGAGTATCTGACTCTCTTTGTCGGTTGTTGGAGTATCTGACTCTCTGTGACTGTGGTTGGAGTATCTGACTCTCTGTGTCTGTTGTTGGAGAATTTGACTCTCTGTGACTGTTGTTGGAGTATCTGACTCTGTCTGTTGTTTGAGTATCTGATTCTCCGTGTCTGTTGGAGTATCTGACTCTTTGTGTGTGTTATTGGAGTATCTGACTCTGTGTGTCTGTTGTTGGAGTATCTGACTCTCTGTGCCTGTTGTTGGAGTATCTGACTCTCTGTGCCTGTTGTTGGAGTATCTGACTCTCTGTGACTGTTGTTGGAGTATCTGACACTCTTTGACTGTTGTTGGAGTATCTGACTCTCTGTGTCTGTTGTTGGAGTATCTGACTCTCTTTGTCGGTTGTTGGAGTATCTGACTCTCTGTGACTGTGGTTGGAATATCTGACTCTCTGTGTCTGTTGTTGGAGAATTTGGCTCTCTGTGACTGTTGTTGGAGTATCTGACTCTGTCTGTTGTTTGAGTATCTGATTCTCCGTGTCTGTTGGAGTATCTGACTCTTTGTGTGTGTTATTGGAGTATCTGACTCTGTGTGTCTGTTGTTGGAGTATCTGACTCTCTGTGCCTGTTGTTGGAGTATCTGACTCTCTGTGCCTGTTGTTGGAGTATCTGACTCTCTGTGACTGTTGTTGGAGTATCTGACACTCTTTGACTGTTGTTGGAGTATCTGACTCTCTGTGTCTGTTGTTGGAGTATCTGACTTTCTTTGTCGGTTGTTGGAGTATCTGACTCTCTGTGACTGTGGTTGGAATATCTGACTCTCTGTGTCTGTTGTTGGAGAATTTGGCTCTCTGTGACTGTTGTTGGAGTATCTGACTCTGTCTGTTGTTTGAGTATCTGATTCTCCGTGTCTGTTGGAGTATCTGACTCTTTGTGTGTGTTATTGGAGTATCTGACTCTGTGTGTCTGTTGTTGGAGAATCTGACTCTCTGTGCCTGTTGTTGGAGTATCTGACTCTCTGTGACTGTTGTTGGAGTATCTGACTCTCTGTCACTGTTGTTGGAGTATCTGACTCTCTGTGACTGTTGTTGGAGTATCTGACACTCTGTGACTGTTGTTGGAGTATCTGACTCTCTGTGTCTGTTGTTGGAGTATCTGACTCTCTTTGTCGGTTGTTGGAGTATCTGACTCTCTGTGACTGTGGTTGGAATATCTGACTCTCTGTGTCTGTTGTTGGAGAATTTGGCTCTCTGTGACTGTTGTTGGAGTATCTGACTCTGTCTGTTGTTTGAGTATCTGACTCTCTTTGTCGGTTGTTGGAGTATCTGACACTCTGTGACTGTTGTTGGAGTATCTGACTCTCTGTGTCTGTTGTTGGAGTATCTGACTTTCTGTGACTGTTGTTTGAGTATCTGTCTCTCTGTGTCTGTTGTTGGAGTGTCTGTCTCTCTGTGTCTGTTGTTAGAGTATCTGACTCTCTGTGTCTGTTGTTGGAGTATCTGACTTTCTGTGACTGTTGTTGGAGTATCTGACTCTCTGTGTCTGTTGGAGTATCTGACTCTCTGTGACTGTTGTTGGAGAATCTGACTCTCTGTGTCTGTTGTTGGAGTATCTGTCTCTCTGTGTCTGTTGTTGGAGTATCTGTCTCTCTGTGTCTGTTGTTGGAGTATCTGACTCTCTGTGTCTGTTGTTGGAGTATCTGACTTTCTTTGACTGTTGTTTGAGTATCTGACTCTCTGTGTCTGTTGTTGGAGTATCTGACTCTCTGTGACTGTTGTTGGAGTATCTGACACTCTATGTCTGTTGTTGGAGTATCTGACTCTCTTTGTCTCTTGTTGGAGTATCTGACACTCTGTAACTGTTGTTGGAGTATCTGACTCTCTGTGTCTGTTGTTGGAGTATCTGACTCTCTTTGTCGGTTGTTGGCGTATCTGACTCTCTGTGACTGTGGTTGGAGTATCTGACTCTCTGTGTCTGTTGTTGGAGAATTTGACTCTCTTTGACTGTTGTTGGAGTATCTGACTCTGTCTGTTGTTTGAGTATCTGATTCTCCGTGTCTGTTGGAGTATCTGACTCTTTGTGTGTGTTATTGGAGTATCTGACTCTGTGTGTCTGTTGTTGGAGAATCTGACTCTCTGTGCCTGTTGTTGGATTATCTGACTCTCTGTTACTGTTATTGGAGTATCTGACTCTCTGTGACTGTTGTTGGAGTATCTGACACTCTATGACTGTTGTTGGAGTATCTGACTCTCTGTGTCTGTTGTTGGAGTATCTGACTCTCTTTGTCGGTTGTTGGAGTATCTGACTCTCTGTGACTGTGGTTGGAATATCTGACTCTCTGTGTCTGTTGTTGGAGAATTTGACTCTCTGTGACTGTTGGAGTTTCTGACTCTCTGTGTGTGTTGTTGGAGAATCTGACTCTCTGTGTGTGTTATTGGAGTATCTGATTCTCTGTGTCTGTTGTTGGAGTAGCTGACTCTCTGTGACTGTTGTTGGAGTATCTGACACTCTGTGACTGTTGGAGTTTCTGACTCTCTGTGTGTGTTGTTGGAGAATCTGACTCTCTGTGTGTGTTATTAGAGTATCTGATTCTCTGTGTCTGTTGTTGGAGAATCTGACTATCTGTGCCTGTTGTTGGAGTATCTGACTCTCTGTGACTGTTGTTGGAGTATCTGACTCTCTGTGACTGTTGTTGGAGTATCTGACTCTCTATGTCTGTTGTTGGAGTATCTGACTCTCTTTGTCTCTTGTTGGAGTATCTGACACTCTGTGACTGTTGTTGGAGTATCTGACTCTCTGTGTCTGTTGTTGGAGTATCTGACTCTCTTTGTCGGTTGTTGGAGTATCTGACTCTCTGTGACTGTGGTTGGAGTATCTGACTCTCTGTGTCTGTTGTTGGAGAATTTGACTCTCTGTGACTGTTGTAGGAGTATCTGACTCTGTCTGTTGTTTGAGTATCTGATTCTCCGTGTCTGTTGGAGTATCTGACTCTTTGTGTGTGTTATTGGAGTATCTGACTCTGTGTGTCTGTTGTTGGAGTATCTGACTCTCTGTGCCTGTTGTTGGAGTATCTGACTCTCTGTCACTGTTGTTGGAGTATCTGACTCTCTGTGACTGTTGTTGGAGTATCTGACACTCTGTGACTGTTGTTGGAGTATCTGACTCTCTGTGTCTGTTGTTGGAGTATCTGACTCTCTTTGTCGGTTGTTGGAGTATCTGACTCTCTGTGACTGTGGTTGGAATATCTGACTCTCTGTGTCTGTTGTTGGAGAATTTGTCTCTCTGTGACTGTTGTTGGAGTATCTGACTCTGTCTGTTGTTTGAGTATCTGATTCTCCGTGTCTGTTGGAGTATCTGACTCTTTGTGTGTGTTATTGGAGTATCTGACTCTGTGTGTCTGTTGTTGGAGAATCTGACTCTCTGTGCCTGTTGTTGGAGTATCTGACTCTCTGTGACTGTTGTTGGAGTATCTGACTCTCTGTCACTGTTGTTGGAGTATCTGACTCTCTGTGACTGTTGTTGGAGTATCTGACACTCTGTGACTGTTGTTGGAGTATCTGACTCTCTGTGTCTGTTGTTGGAGTATCTGACTCTCTTTGTCGGTTGTTGGAGTATCTGACTCTCTGTGACTGTGGTTGGAATATCTGACTCTCTGTGTCTGTTGTTGGAGAATTTGGCTCTCTGTGACTGTTGTTGGAGTATCTGACTCTGTCTGTTGTTTGAGTATCTGATTCTCCGTGTCTGTTGGAGTATCTGACTCTTTGTGTGTGTTATTGGAGTATCTGACTCTGTGTGTCTGTTGTTGGAGAATCTGACTCTCTGTGCCTGTTGTTGGAATATCTGACTCTCTGTGACTGTTGTTGGAGTATCTGACTCTCTGTGACTGTTGTTGGAGTATCTGACTCTCTGTGACTGTTGTTGGAGTATCTGACTCTGTCTGTTGTTTGAGTATCTGATTCTCCATGTCTGTTGGAGTATCTGACTCTTTGTGTGTGTTATTGGAGTATCTGACTCTGTGTGTCTGTTGTTGGAGTTTCTGACTCTCTGTGCCTGTTGTTGGAGTATCTGACTCTCTGTGACTGTTGTTGGAGTATCTGACTCTCTGTGACTGTTGTTGGAGTATCTGACTCTCTGTGACTGTTGTTGGAGTATCTGACTCTCTGTGACTGTTGTTGGAGTATCTGACTCTCTGTGTCTGTTGTTGGAGTATCTGACTCTCTGTGACTGTTGTTGGAGTATCTGACTCTCTGTGACTGTTGTTGGAGTATCTGACTCTCTGTGTCTGTTGTTGGAGTATCTGACTCTCTGTGTCTGTTGTTGGAGTATCTGACTCTCTGTGACTGTTGTTGGAGTATCTGACTCTCTGTGTCTGTTGTTGGAGTATCTGACTCTCTGTGTCTGTTGTTGGAGTATCTGACTCTCTGTGACTGTTGTTGGAGCATCTGACTCTCTGTGACTGTTGTTGGAGTATCTGACTCTCGGTGTCTGTTGTTGGAGTATCTGACTCTCTGTGTCTGGTGTTGGAGTATCTGACTCTCTGTGTCTGTTGTTGGAGTATCTGACTATCTGTGTCTGTTGTTGGAGTATCTGACTCTCTGTGTCTGTTGTTGGAGTATCTGACTCTCTGTGTCTGTTGTTGGAGTATCTGACTCTCTGTGTCTGTTGTTGAAGTATCTGACTCTCTGTGTCTGTTGTTTGTTCAAGTATGTCTGCATACGCCTATTGGTGTTCATGTGCCTGACTCTGCATGAGTGTGTTCGCCTACATATGTGTGTATGCATGTGTTGATTTGTATGTGTTGACATGGCTGGAGGAAGGATCGGGGGGAGGAGAGAGCAGTCCTAACGGCTTTTTGAATGAGATAAATGGCTTACAGATGGCCCACTCAATATATTCTAATGAGACATGCAAAACAGGGGCAGGGTGAGACAATACTGGGAGCGTCTCAGCTGTATCCCTGTCTGTCTGTGATCGCAGACACTGCTCACTCCCTATCACCGTAGTGGCACTACACACCACTGAGACGGATGATTACACGGTAAGCTAGAGTAGGTTTAAAGATGCATACTGTAGGTTTGAATTTTTTTTTCTTTATTAAAGATAACTACACACAGTTATTGGAGGCTATGGATATACGAGTTTGGAGTGTGTGTTGGTGTAAAATAAGTGAGGTCAGGGAGAGGGCAGCTTGTAAGAGGGCAGTCAGTTGTTTAGGGAAGAAAGGGGAGATGTATTTTTATTTTTTATTTCACCTTTATTTAACCAGGTAGGCCAGTTGAGAACAAGTTCTCATTTACAACTGCGACCTGGCCAAGATAAAGCAAGCAGTGCGGCAAAAACAACAACACAGAGTTAAACATGGGATAAACAAACGTACAGTCAATAACACAAGAGAAAAGTTTATATACAGTGTATGCAAATGTAGTAAGATTAGGGAGGTAAGGCAATAAATAGGCCACAGTGGCGAAATAATTACAATTTAGTATTAACACAAGAGTGATAGATGTGCAGATGATGTAGAGATACTGGGGTGCAAAAGAGCAAAAACAATAACAATTTGGGGATGAGGTAGTTGGATGGGATATATACAGATGGGCTGTGTAGAGGTGCAGTGATCGGTAAGCCGCCCTGACAGCTGATGCTTATAGTTAGTGAGGAAGATATAAGTCTCCAGCTTCAGTGATTTTTGCAATTTGTTCCAGTCATTGGCAGCAGAGAACTGGAAGGAAAGACGGCCAAAGAAGGTGTTGGCTTTGGGGATGACCAGTGAAATATACCTGCTGGAGCGCGTGCTATGGGTGGGTGTTGCTATGGTGACCAGTGAGCTGAGATAAAGCGGGGATTTACCTAGCACAGACTTATAGATGACCTGGAGCCAACAGGCTAGTAATAGGGGTTGCAACAATTGCGGCGGATAATTTTAGAAAGAGAGGGTCCAGATTGTCTAGCCCAGTTGATTTGTAGGGGTCCAGATTTTGCAGCTCTTTCAGAACATCAGCTATCTGGATTTGGGTGAAGGAGAAGTGGGGGGGGGGGGCTTGGACAGGTTGCTGCGGGGGGTGCAGAGCTGTTGGCCGGGGTAGGGGTAGCCAGGTGGAAAGCATGGCCGGATGTAGAAAATTCTTTTTGAAATTCTAAATTTTCGTAGATTTATCGGTGGTGACAGTGTTTCCTAGCCTCAGTGCCGTGGGCAGCTGGGAGGAGGTGCTCTTATTCGCCATGGACTTCACAGTGTCCCAAAACTTTTTGGAATTAGTGCTACAGGACACACATTTCTGTTTGAAAAAGCTAGCCTTTGCTTTCCTAACTGACTGTATATTGGTTCCTGACTTCCCTGAAAAGTTGCATATCGCGGGGACTATTCGATGCTAATGCAGTACGCCACAGGATGTTTTTGTGCTGGTCAAGGTCAGTCAAATCAGGAGTGAACCAGAGGCTATATCTGTTCTTAGTTTTTTTTAAATGAATGGGGCATGCTTATTTAAGATGGTGAGGAAAGCACTTTTAAAGAACAACCAGGCATCCACTACTGACGGGATGAGGTCAATATCCTTCCAGGATACCCGGGCCAGGTCGATTAGAAAGCCCTGCTCGCTGAAGTGTTTTATGGAACGTTTGACATTGATGAGGGGTGGTCGTTTGACCGCGGACCCCTTACGGACGCAGGCAATGAGGCAGTGATCGCTGAGATCCTGGTTGAAAACAGCAGAGTTGTATTTAGAGGGCAAGTTGGTCAGGATGATATCTACAGTTGAAGTCGGAAGTTTACATACACTTAGGTTGGAGTCATTTTTTAACTCGTTTTTCAACCACCACAAATTTCTTGTTATCAAACTATAGTTTTGGCAAGTCGGTTAGGACATCTACTTTGTGCATGACACAAGTACTTTTTCCAACAATTATTTTCAGACAGATTATTTCACTTATAATTCACTGTATCACAATTCCAGTGGGTCAGAAATGTACATATACGCTAAGTTGACTGTGCCTTTAAACAGCTTGAAAAGTTCCAGAAAATGATGTCATGGCTTTAGAAGCTTCTGATAGGCTAATTGACATAATTTGAGTCAATTGGAGGTGTAGCTATGGATGTATTTCAAGGCCTACGTTCAAACTCAGTGCCTCTTTGCATGACATCATAGGAAAATCAAAAGAAATCAGCCAAGACCTGAACACCATGGGACCACGCAGCCGTCATACCACTCAGGAAGGAGACGCATTCTATCTCCTAGAGATGAACGTACTTTGGTGCGAAAAGTGCAAATCAATCCCAGAACAACAGCAAAGGACCTTGTGAAGATGCTGGAGGAAACAGGTACAAAAGTATCTATATCCACAGTAAAACAAGTCCTATATCGACATAACCTGAAAGGCCGCTCAGCAAGGAAGAAGCCACTGCTCCAAAACAGCCAAAAGAAAGCCAGACTACGGTTTGCAACTGCACAAGGGGACGAAGATCTTACTTTTTGTAGAAATGTCCTCTGGTCTGATGAAACCAAAATACAACTGTTTGGCCAAAATGACCATCGTTATGTTTGGAGGAAAATGGGGGAGTCTTGCAAGCTGAAGAACACCATCCCAACCGTGAAGCACAGGGGTGGCAGCATCATGTTGTGGAGGTGCTTTGCTGCAGGAGGGACTGGTGCACTTCACAAAATAAATGTGGCATCATGAGAAAGGAAAATTATCTGGATATATTGAAGCAACATCTCAAGACATCAGTCAGGAAGTTAAAGCCGGGTCGCAAATGGGTCTTCCAAATGGACAATGACCCTAAGCATACTTCCAAAGTTGTGGTAAAATGGCTTAAGGACAACAAAGTCAAGGTATTGGAGTGGCCATCACAAAGCCCTGACCTCAATCCTATAGAAAATTTGTGGGCAGAACTGAAAAAGCGTGTGCGAGCAAGGAAGCCTACAAACCTGACTCAGTTACACCAGCTCTGTCAGGAGGAATGGGCCAAAATTCACCCAACTTATTGTGGGAAGATTGTGGAAGGCTACCCGAAACGTTTGACCCAAGTTAAACAATTTAAAGGCAATGCTACCAAATACTAATTGAGTATATGTCAACTTCTGACCCACTGGTAATGTGATGAAAGAAATTAAAGCTGAAATAAATAATTCTCTCTACTATTATTCTGACATTTCACAATCTTAAAGGAATTGTAAAAAACTGAGTTGAAATGTATTTGGCTAAGGTGTATGTAAACTTCAGACTTCAACTGTATGAGGGTGCCCATGTTTACGGATTTAGGGTTGTACCTAATAGGTTCCTTGATCATTTGTAGTTGGGGTTGGAGATTTCAGAATTTTTGGTGGCCTTCCTAAGCCAGGATTCAGATAAGGCTAGGACATCAGGGTTGGTGGAGTGTGCTAAAGCAGTGAATAAAACAAACTTAGGGAGAAGGCCTCTGATGTTAGCATGCATGAAACCAAGGCTTTTACGGTTACAGAAGTCATCAAATGAGAGCGCCTGGGGAATAGGTGTAGAACTGGGGGCTACAGGGCCTGGGTTAACCTCTACATCATCAGAGGAACAGAGGAGGACTAGGTTAAGGGTACAGCTAAAGGCTATAAGAACTGTTCGTCTAGTGCGTTGGGAACAGAGAATAAAAGGAGCAGATTTCTGGGACTGGTAGAATAGATTCAGGGCATAATGTACAGACAAGGGTATGGTAGGATGTGAGTACAGTGGATGGAAACCTAGGCATTGAGTGACGATGAGAGAGGTTGCGTCTCTGGAGGCACCAGTTAAGCCAGGTGAGGTCTCCGCATACATGGAGCTATCTAAGGCAGGTTAAGCTGGACTGGGGTCTCTACAGTGAAATAAAACAATAATAACTAACTGAAACAGCAGTAGGCAAGGCATATTGACATTAGAGATCGGCATAAAGCAATCACGGGTGTTGGTTGGAAGAGCTAAGACAACAACGGGTAAATGGTACACACAGGACCTGAGTTCGAGGCTGTGGCCGACAGAAATACAAAATGAGGTACATGGTTAATGAACAGACCAGCAGGCATCAGCTGTGTAGCCAAGTGATCATAGGGTCCAATGAGCAGCAGTAGGTGAGTCGGGGAGCTGTTTGGTAGTCGCTACTACGCTAGGTGAGCGGGAGACACGGCATTCAGAAAGCTAGTGGGCCGGGGTCGTAGATTGGTCTTCGGCGACATCGCAACAGAAAAGCCTGTTGAAACCACATTAGACAATTACGTCGGCAGACCTGTCGTGATGGATCGGCGGGGCTCCGTGTCGACAATAAAAGGTCCAGGCCAATTGCAAAAGAGGTATTGTAGCCCAAGAATTAGCTGGCCGGGAGATGAGCCTAGCTGGAGGCTAGCTCAAGGCTAACTGGTGCTTGTTTCGGGACAGAGGCGTTAGCCAACAGGAGCCACTTGGTTGCAACTAGCTAGCTGCAATGATCCGGTGTAATGATCCAGAGCTTGCGTCAGGAATCTTTTGATGTGGTGGAGAAAAGCAGTCCGATATGCTCTGGGTTGATATCGTGCTGTGCAGACTGGCAGGTAATTGTCTGAAAGCTGGCTAGTCCAAGCTAAAGGTGAAGACCGCTAGCAGTGGCAAACAATGGCTAATAGCTAGAAATTAGTTTGCTGGCCAGCAGTTATAAGGTATAAAAAAATAGCAGCTGCGTACCACATTGGGTGAGGCGGGTTGCAGGAAGGTATGTTTAGTTCGTAGATGGAAAGTGAGATTAAAATATATACGAAAAAAATAAAAAACAGACTATGTAGGGGAAGTGGAGGTGGGAACTCCACTCCTGGGAGGGACAGGGTAAATGTCCATTGTCAGTCCCCTGGCTGGGACAGGTAAAGGACAGTCCTCCGCAAACCTCTCCTCTCTCTCACCCTGCCTGTCCTGTCCTCCCATCCACCTGGCTGTCTTCCCCCTCTCCTCTCCCTCACCCTGCCTGTCCTGTCCTCCCACCCTGCCTGTCCTGTCCTCCCATCCACCTGGCTGTCTTCCCCCTCTCCTCTCCCTCACCCTGCCTGTCCTGTCCTCCCATCCTGTCCTCCCATCCACCTGGCTGTCTTCCCCCTCTCCTCTCCCTCACCCTGCCTGTCCTGTCCTCCCACCCTGCCTGTCCTGTCCTCCCATCCTGTCCTCCCATCCACCTGGCTGTCTTCCCCCTCTCCTCTCCCTCACCCTGCCTGTCCTGTCCTCCCATCCACCTGGCTGTCTTCCCCCTCTCCTCTCCCTCACCCTGCCTGTCCTGTCCTCCCCTCTCCTCTGGTGTTTCTCCACAAGGTGGTGTTTCTCATCAAATTGCTCTAAAGTTCACTCAATCGTACTTTACTCCATTTGATTTAACCAGGTAAGTGAATTAAGAACATTCTTACATATAATAAAGACATGCAAAGTCATTTCTCACTGATCTCTGGTAGTTTACAAATATTTATTGTTCTGACATCTACAATCCAGAGAGTAGAACCATCAGAAGGAAATATAGAATTGTATATAAAATATGGCCTCCCTCTCTATCTAATACTGCCTTTGGTGACGCTTTAGAAATGTTCCACTTGGTAACATACATATATACTCTGGGCTGCATATTGTAGAAATAATCCCCAATACTGTGTTTTTTTATTTGTGTCTTCAGACAGCTAGCGTCCTGAAGCTAAGAGTTGTCAACACATTCATACTACCTATACAGTAGTGGCTGATATTCAATCAATGATAGATTGTATTTACCCATGGCTCTCCTTTCACATTGGGCGAGGAAGAAAGTCCCAATGCGATTATGCACGTGAAGAATTCATCCGGAGATGAGCACAGGGTAATGTATGGTAATTATCCAACAGGATATTCTTACACAGCGATTAGCATATCTTGAAGCCCAGACAGACAGGGGCGGGAGGGCAGTGGGAGAAATGAAAGGACAGTGGCTGCTGATAAGAAACTGGCTTGTTTTTTATGTCGATGAAAAATGTGGATAGGATGGCTAAGGGCGCTGTTTTGACACACACGCTTGCAGATACACACACACACACACACACACACAAACACACACACACGCACACACACGAACACAGAGAGAAAGACACCCCATCAGGGATCATAGAGAAAGACAGACACATGAAAGCCTGAACACACCAGAAAGCACAATCGTCATTTTGGATAAGGTTTCTTTAGGGAGACAGATGATTCTAGTCATGCAGCTGTATGTGCAGTGTACTATATATATATGAAAGTATATATAGAAAAGTATGTGGACACTCCTTCAAATTAGTGGATTCGGCTATTTAAGCCACACCTGTTGCTGACAGGTGTATAAAATCGGGCACACACCCATGCAATCTCCATAGACAAACATTGACAGTAGAGAAAGACAGACACATATGAAGAGCCTTAATGAAGAGCTCAGTGACTTTCAACGTGGCACCTTCATAGGATGCCACCTTTCCAACAAGTCCGTTCGTCAAATTTCTGGCCTGCTAGAGCTTCCCCGGTCAACTGCAAGTGCTGTTATTGTAAAGTGGAAACATCTAGAAGCAACAATGGCTCAGCCACGAAGTGTAAGGCCACACAAGTTCACAGAACTGGGCCGCCGAGTGCTGAAGCGCGTAGGGCGTAAAAATCGTCTGTCCTCGGTAGCAACACTCACTACCGAGTCCAAACTGCCTCTGGAAGCAACATCAACACAATAACAATTCGTCGGGAGCTTCATGAAATGGGTTTCCAAGGCTGAGCAGCCGCATACAAGCCTAAGATCACCATGCGCAATGCCAAGCATCGGCTGGAGTGGTGTAAAGCTCGCTGCCATTGGACTCTGAAGCAGTGGAAACACATTCTCTGGAGTGGTGAACCATGCTACAGTATCTGGCAGTCCGACAGACAAATATGGGTTTGCCAGGAGAACCTTACCAGCCGACTGTAAAGTTTGGTGGAGGAAGAATAATGGACTGGGACTGTTTTTCACAGTTCGGGCTAGGCCCCTTATTTCCAGTGAAGGGAAATCTTAACGCATAGAATACAATGACATTCTAGACGATTCTATGCTTCCAACTTTGTGGCAACAGTTTGGCGAAGGCCCTTTCCTGTTTTAGCATGACAATGCTCCCATACACAAAGCGAGGTCCATACAGAAATGGTTTGTCAAGATCGGTGTGAAAGAACTTGACTGGCCTGCACAGAGCCCTGACCTCAATCCCATCGAACACCATTGGGATGAATTGGAATGCCGACTGCAAGCCAGGCCTAATCGCCCAACATCAGCGCCCGACCTCACTAATGCTCTTGTGGCTGAGTGGAAGCAAGTCCCTTCAGCAATGTTCCAACATTTCTCTCTCTCTCTCTCTCTCTCTCTCTCTCTCTCTCTCTCTCTCTCTCTCTCTCTCTCTCACTCACTCTCCCTCCCTCTCTATCTCTCTCAATTCAATTCAATGGGCTTTATTGGCATGGAAAACATGTTTACATTGCCAAAGCAAGTGAAATAGATAATAAACAAAAGTGAAATTAACAATAACAAAATTAACAATAAACATTACACTCACAAAAGTTCCAAATGAACAGAGACATTTCAAATGTCATATTATGGCTATATAAAGTGTTGTAACGATGTGCAAATAGCTAAAGTACAAAAGGGAAAATAAATATACATAAATATAGGTTGTATCTACAATGGTGTTTGTTCTTCACTGGTTGCCCTTTTCTCGTGTTAACAGGTCACAGATATTGCTGCTGTGATGGCACACTGGTATTTCACCCAATAGATATTGGAATAGGGATATGGGAATTTAAAAAATATTAAAATGTATGCACTCACTACTTCACTACTACGCTCTGGATAAGAGCATCTGCTAAATGACTCAAATGTAAATGTCATTTTTTTTTTTACAAATACAAATAATATAAAATAATACAAATAAATAAGTGGTACTTTGTAGCTCAGTTGCTAGAGCATGGTGCAGTTGATAGAGCAAGACCACGGTAGTGGGTTCGATTCCTGGGTCCACCCATACGTAAAACGTAAGGGCGCATGACTGTAAGTCACTTTGAATAAAAGCGTCTGCTCAATGGCAGATATTATATTATTGAAATGTGATTTGTTTTCTAATTCTTTGTGGGTCTGTGTAATTTGAGGGAAATATGTGTCTCTAATATGTTCATACATTTGGCAGGAAGTTAGGAAGTGCAGCTTAGTTTCTACCTCATTTTGTGGGCAGTGTGCACATAGCCTGTCTTCTCTTGAGAGCCAGGTCTGCCCACGGCGGCCTCTCTCAATAGCAAGGCTATGCTTACTGAGTCTATACATAGTAAAAACTTTCCTTAAGTTTGGGTCAGTCACAGTGGTGTCTGAACAGAAATGACAAGATTGTGTTATAACGCTGTTATTGCATCAAATGGTTGTTTTATGCAACAGGATAGGGGGTTGTTAGAACACATTCATCTGTGTGTGTTCTACTGAGGATGGGCCTCTGGGAGATTTAACACTGACAGAAGATTTACGATGTCTTTAGGTGATAAGCCTAACAAGACCGCATTCCAGAGCATGAGTTAATGTTTCTGTTCTATAAGGTACCAGGGAGAGATGACTCCAGGGCCAGACCTTGGTCTCCACACAATGATAACTGTTTTTACAGCAGATACTGTCTGCTGTGAATTATAAGTATCTTTCATACAAATCTTAACCTTGTGACCCATTCCATACATCTGTTGTTTGTCATGTAGACTGAAGGGGGTGTATCTTTGCTATAAAAGGCCATGGTATCTTTTGTCGTTGGGCTCTCCATTCTTTCCAATGTGTCAAGTAAATATATTTTTGTTTTCTCATGATTTGGTTGGGTCTAATTGTGTTGCTGTCCTGGGGCTTTGTTTGTGTTTGTGAACAGAGCCCCAGGACCAGCTTGATTAGGAGGGGACTCTTCTCCAGGTTCATCTCTCTGTAGGTGATGGCTTTGTTTCCTTTTAGGTGGTTGTAGAATTGAACGTCTCTTTTCTGGATTTGGCTCATTAGCGGGTATCTGCCTAATTATTATCTGCATTTGTACAAAGAGGATATTTTAGCAGATTTCTGCATGCAGAGTCTCAATTTGGTGTTTTTCCCATTTTGTGAATTCTTGGTTGGTTGGTGACCCCAGACCTCACAATCCTAATTGGTATGTCAATTTTTATGTTCCTTTTGATGGCGTATCATTTTTTTATTTTACCTTTATTTAACTAGGCATGTCCGTTAAGAACAAATTCTTATTTACAATGACATCCTAGGAACAGTGTCTTTAGGTGATAAGCCCTAAGCCCTTAACAGTTAAGGGGCAGAACAACAGATTGTTCTGCCCCTTAGCCCCCCTGTTAAGGGGCAGAACAACAGATTTTTACCTTGTCAGCTCAGGGATTCGATCTAGCAACCTTTCGGTTACTGGCCCAATGGCCCAATGCTCTAACCACTAGGCTACCTGCCGGCTACCTGCCGGCCCTTCTTGACTTGTCTCTCAGATCGTTCACAGCTTTGTGGAAGTTACCTGTGGAGCTGATGTTTAGGCTGAGGTACGTATAGTTTTGTGTGTGCTCTAGGGCAACAGTGTCTAGATGGAATTTGAATTTGTGGTTGTGGCAACTGGACCTTTTTTTGGAACAGCATTATTTTTGTCTTACTGATATTTACTGTCAGGGCTCAGGTCTGAAAGAATCTGTGCAGAAGATCTAGGTGCTTCTGCAGGCCATCCTTGGTTGGTGACAGAAGCACCAGATTATCAGCAAAGAGTAGATATTTGACTTCAGATCCTACTAGGTTGAGGCTGGATGCTGCAGACTGTTCTAGGGCCCTCACCAATTCGTTGATATATATGTTGAAGAGGGTGGGGTTCAAGCTGCATCCCTGTCTCACCCCATAGGACTGTGGAAAGAAATGTTAGTTTTTTTGCCAATTTTAACCTCACACTTGTTGTTTGTGTACATGGATTTAATAATGTTGTATGTTTTTCTCCCAACACAGCTTTCCATCAATTTATATAGCAGATCCTCATGCCAAATTGAGTCAAAAGCTTTTTTGAAATCAACAAAGCATGAGAAAATGTTGCCTTTGTTTTGGTTTGTTTGTCAATTAGGTTGTGCAGGGTAAATACGTGGTCTGTTGTACGGTAATTTGGTAAAAAGCCAATTTGACATTTGCTCAGTACATTTTTTTCCCTGAGGAAATGTACGAGTCTGCTTTTAATGATGATGCAGAGAATTTTCCCAAGGCTGCTGTTGACGCATATCACACGTTAGTTATTAGGGTTACATTTGTCTCCACTTTTGTGGATTAGGGTGATCAGTCCTTGGTTCCAAATATTGGGGAAGATGCCAGAGCTGAGGATGATGTTAAAACGTTTAAGTATAGCCAATTGGAATTTGTGTTCTGCATATTTTATCATTTCATTTAGGATACCATCAACACCACAGACCCTTTTTGGGTTGGAGAGTTTGTATTTTGTCCTGTAGGTCATTCAATGTAATTGGAGAATCCAGTGGGTTTTGGTAGTCTTTAAAAGTTGATTCTAAGATTTGTATTTGATCATGTACTGTATATGTTTTTGCTG
This sequence comes from Salvelinus namaycush, assembly GCF_016432855.1. Lineage (NCBI taxonomy): Eukaryota > Metazoa > Chordata > Actinopteri > Salmoniformes > Salmonidae > Salvelinus > Salvelinus namaycush. The sequence goes on along the minus strand of NC_052309.1, from coordinate 21,124,039 downwards.
TTTGTTCATTTTAAGAGCCGGAAAGATTAGATAAGTGGTTTATCCATACATCTCCGTTTTGGATAGATAACTCTTCGTTTGTTGTTTGTTTAGTGTGTTCCAATTTTCCCAGAAGTGGTTAGATTCTATGGATTCTTCAATTACATTGAGCTGATTTCTGACGTGCTGTTCCTTCTTTTTCTGTAGTGTAAATCTGTAATGTTTTAGTGATTACCATAGTGAAGGCGTAGGCTCAGGTTTTCTGGTTCTCTATCTATCTCTATCTATCCCTCTATCTCTATATCTATCTATCTCTCTCTCTCTCTCTCTCTATATATATATATATATATATATATATATATACAGTATATATAGTATATCTCACTTTCTCTCTCTCTCTCTCTCTCTCTCTCTCTTTGTCTCTCTGTCTCTTTCTCTCTCTGTCTCTCCCCCCCTCCCTCTCTCTCTTTCTCTCTCTCTCCCCCTATGTCCCTCTGTCTTTCTCTCTCTCTCTCACTCTCTTTCTCTCTCTCTCTCCCTCTGTCCCTCTGATCTCTCTTTCACCTACATCTACACATACTTCATGGTTTATTTTGCCTGTATCTGCCTCCTCCCTGTCAATATCCACTATCGCCTAACGCACGCTTGGCTGGTGTTTACAGCATTGTAGATACAATCACTATATTGACTGGGTAATATTCTGGAGGTGCAGAAGCAACACTGAAGGGTTTGTGGTGGGGTGGCCCTTCATGTGAAACTGAATTCTATGCCATTACTTTACAGCAATGTATTTAGAAATTATATGTTTCCTAATACCTAAGGTACAACAGTGTATTTATGTAACCTTATCCACTACCCTATGTCACTATCTGGTCCCACCTATAATGATGAATGTTGTGGAGTACTTGGAACAAAATAAAGGAATTGTTAGATATAGTTGGAAAATAATACATTTCATATATTTTCATTGATTTAATATGATTCATTTTGTTCATTTTCATACATTTTGTAATCCTCTGTATGTTCTCATAGTCTCACAGTATATAAAGTTTTTTTTCTCCTCAGAGAACATACTGTGATATTCTCCTAAAAGGTAAATCTACCTCGACTGAATTCTCCATGGTCGCCTGGCAGGGTATAAATCCATGGAGTGCATACAAATGTGTCTGCTGTCACACCTAACCTGAACACTGCCTCCAAACGCAGCCCTAGAGAACAGGACACACAGGTTCACCAGAGCATCGATTTCTCCCTCCACGCATGCAGCACTATAACGGCGGAGAGGAAAATGGCTTTCTAACTACCTCTTGCTTTTTTGTTCTCCGTGCCCTACGCCCACATGCACAAACAAAGGCCCCACGAGCCACTGTATCAATTCTAACTTTGGTATTGGGGTGTAATCGGGCATGTAGGACACCAGCTTGCTGAAGCGCGGGGGCCTTTGTGAGGCGCCCATCTGTTTGGTGCACGGGAACGGGCTGGTTCCCACTGAGAGGACTGGATGAAAGGTCGAGTGTGAGAGGGGCCAGCTGAAAACACAAGGGTGGGCGGCTGCCTCGGGACGCCAGTCTGTGGAGCTCCTTCCTCCCCGTGTGTCACGGTGCTCTCTTATTCTAATGGAGCATCCTGGACTACCCCTCACGCATACAACTCAGAGATCAGACACTGCTGCTAGACACACACAGGGAATCACACAGAAGCTGTGTGTTTGAGTGTGTGTGCGCGCCTGTGCAGATGTGTATGGTGATAGTACAAGCCTAGATGTGTGCATGCATGTGTGTGCGCGCCAAGATTGTGTCTGTATGTTTCCCACCTCTTTTCCCTCTCCAGGCACAGCAGTTTGGCCAATATTTTCTTATTGACTTGCCAATGTACATATTACCTAGACTCAGTGACCCCTGAGAAGCACATTTCTGTGTGAGCCCAGATCGATTGATACAGTGGCCTCCCTCCCTGTTGTCTGTAGTGAGAGGATGGGGAGGTGTGGGTGTAGATGATAAGCTGCAGCAGGCCAGTCATATCACTCAGCTAGGAGTCGTGACCTCGCTGCAAAACAGCCTGATTACCTCCATGGACCACCCATTGTTACTGGCTCTCTGCTCTCAGTGGCACATTATATTATCCCTTGCAACATATTCTCACAACAAACACCATGGAGGAACCCATTAACATGGTAGAAACCAATAGATCACACATTACGTTTGAGTAGGGGTCTCCAACAGGTCGATCGCGAGCTACTAGCTCTTAGCTGCTATCTAATCAAGCAACATTGACATTATCCCACCCGTGGTTAGCCACTATTGGCTTAAAAAACAAACCTAACACAATATCTGCCAAGGAATTTACAGCACTCTTGCCCCTGTCTGTGTGGTGGGCGCATTTGTTTCTTACTCTGAGTGTAGCCAGTTGATGTGATAACCATCTTGTTGGTTGACAGAAAAACCTTCTCAATTAAATGTTAACTGCAAAGTAGGCTTACCTGGCAGAAGTATATCATGAGTAAGTATATCATTTGTATCGATTATTTGTTATTGGCAAACTTTTCCATGAAATGAGCAGCAGCAGTACAGAACCATGCTAGATTAAAGGGCCAGATGTGCAATTAAAGGGGAATTACACTCAAAAATCTAAATGTGTTCATTTTCTTTCTGACCTAAAGAAAACTGTCTTCTGATGTGATTTAAGCATTGACATAGACTCAGAACATCCAACTTTGTTGTTTCTCTACAAACAATTGTAATTTTTGAGAGTGACAAATTAAACTGAGAATATCTAATATTTTATAGGACCCCCTTAAAGTTGTTTATGAACCATCCATTCTGTATATTGACAGAAAACATGTTCATTGCTTTCTCTTGTAGACTAAGGATCTGAAGAAGAGTTGCAGGTGAGAAGAGAAGAACGGGCCTATTTGAAATCTAGAAAGAAATGAGTAGCTCGCAACATATATATTTTTTTTTTACTTCTTAGGGCTAGGCACCTTTTTTTCTCAATTTCTGACCTGAATGACATGCCCAAAGTAAACTGCCTGTAGCTCAGGCTCTGAAGCCAGGATATGCATATAATTGGTACCATTGGAAAGAAAAGACATTGAAGTTTGTAGAAATGTTAAAATAATGTAGGAGAATATAACACAACAGATATGGCAGGAGAAAACCCAAAGAAAAACCAACCAGAATTATTTTTGTTTGAGAGACCATTCTCCTAGAAATATTGTAAAATAACTCCCTGAATGCAATTCCTATGACTTCCACGGGGTGTCAGCAGTCTATGTTCAATGTTTCAGGCGTGTAACTTCAAAAAGGAATAAGAAATAACAGTTTTAGTATGAGGACACAGACTTGGAAATCCATGTCTTCGTGTGCAATAAAGGAATTACGCACCTGCTAAAATCTGTTTCCTATTGAACATACTTCTTTCCGAAAGGAATATTATAGTCTAATTACATGTTAGGGTATCTGAGGAGTAAATAGAAATGTATTTTGACTTGTTGAAACAAAGTTTAGGGGTAGATTGTTGGAGACCCCTACGTTAGAGTAAGGATAGCTGTTAATGTTAAGTGTTTGTGATTTTTCATGTCAAGCCCTATTTACTATGTCATACTTGTCACCCATCAGATCATTAAATGTCAATGATAATTTTATGTCATATGTCAAAATAGTCATGGGGTTTGCTTGACCCTAGTTACGGAGAAAAATCATAGTTTGTAGTGAGGCTATAGCCAGAACTTACAGCCATATTGTAATTTCCATAACAGAACCCTAAATCATTTATAGAAATCCAATGATATGAAAGAGAGAAAACATAATGATTCGATATGGAATTAGTGCAATAAGTAATGAGAGCCTTCAAAATAATTTTGGCAAAATTAAAACTTTCATACTTTGAGTGATATTTTCCATGATGTCTGTGTAGATGATCTGAGAGGAGCATTAAACCCAGACAGGTTGGGGATATGGGGCAGGCTATTTGCTTGTGTGAGAGTTGGCATGTGTTCTGGACAGGAACACACCACAGGTCCCTCTTACCCCAGGTCCTGTTGGCCAGGCTCCACATGCCCTCCAGCTTCATCAAGCCCCCATACAGCCCTCCACTACCCCCATCACACATCCCCGGTATCTGGCCATGGCTGTTTAAATGAGCACAAAGCATGGGGCAGGGCAGCTCAGCTGGCCTCCACTCCCCACTTGACACAAGTTTGACCTGTGCTGTGTATGTCCTCCCTGTAGGCTGCACCTCCACCCTGACACAGACTGTCTCTCTATCTCCTCTCCCCAAACACACTGCTCACAGCCAGGGCAGCCATCCAGGGCCTGTGTGCGTCCTCAGGTCACATGGGTCAATTAAATTCAAATTGAGGATAAATGATCTGCAAATGATCTACAAATAAGAGAGTAATTCAAGGTAAGTTCCTCTTTATGGTTTACAAAAACTGAGACTTTACTGATATAGTCTGGGTTATTGTGTTTATGGATTCATGGCACTGAGAGGAAATGCCTGACTGATATTGGCATATTGACTGTGTTTACAGATGACAAACGATATAACCCAAAACATTGCAGAATTCTAATTTGCAAAATGTATTGCTGTTTTACTGAGTGTTACTCTACTATGATGTCGTACAGATTTGACATACTTCCTCAACATCTCTCTCTCTCATATACACACACATACACAGAGAGCGAGGCAGCATGGCATGCTTCACAGACGTGGCCAGTGTGAGTGAAAGGCATGTACAGCCCCTCTCCCTGAGGGGTTGATGACACTAAAGAGACCAAACAGAAGCCTCAGCGTGAGCGCGACAGAGTGGGGTTTGGAGGACCTTCTGCCATTCTGCTCTTTTACAACTTTACAAAATAGCCTTTTAATTTGCCTGAGCGTCTGGGGTGTCTGAGTTGTGCCTGTATCAATCACCATCATCACTGGGCTCCAGGCACATTGTCCCTAAGGGTCTCTTACTGCAAGGCCCCCAGGCATCCCTTCCCCCTGGGGGAGCCCCTCTCCTCCTCTCCCTTGTCCCCTGTCCTCTACCTAACCCTCTCTCCTCCACCCTCTCTCATCATCACTCACACAACCCCTGTCACACTGCCTGGTTCCTCCCTCATATTACCACTCTCTCTTTTCCCTAACATTATTATATTCGTCAAATTCCTTTATGTTTTACCATCTTATCAAAAAAAATCACACATTTACCATCTATTAAGAAAAACAAAATAAGTTGAGGTTTCAAATTATGTTGCCTGTCTTGAACTAATTATTTATATAAATTATTACTTATGACCTAATATTGCCTTATATTGGATGGTAGGTTATTGTATGAACTAATAATGTCCACATAGCCTGTAAGCTTGCGAAACCTAACAGTTGCTCAATGTAATCTTCAGGGTCAGCTGAGAAATCATGATTTTTAATGTCTATTCCATAACAAAACTGCACCATGATCTGTGTGAATGATTCCCCACCATAGTGAGCATATCTGTTTGATTAGAGACACTGAAGACTGCTTCATTAACCTAATGTGCTGTACTCTCCCTGGGTGGTTTTGGTATGTAAATGTATATTTGTCTGCACCATTCCCTCTCCCTCTGTGGTAGTTTTGGCAGAGTCCTAAATGATGATGGTGACATTGAGGACTATCAATGGTATGGACTAACAGGGGGTGTCTTGATGAAGGCACATCATTGAGCGAGACAAATCCATGATATGAATTGGCAGACAAGGGGAAAGGCGGTCGATACGGATTACAGCTAAGCCTCTTCTCTTTGTGGCTGTTGGCCCTGGCATTGACGGGCTCTCCCAGAAGCCCCTGCTCTGTGGGGTTGGGGGTGGGCCGTAACTGGCAGAGTGAAGAACACGGTTATACCTGAAAGCTCCACCACTCCTATCCCTGCCCTCCCCAGTCACAATGTGCTGGCACACACAGACCAACCACTGCCAGCTGGGCAGGCACTAAGCAGGTACACAATCACTAGTCAACTGGATAAGATGAAGACCTCAGTAGATGATTGGGAATGGAAAAACACAGCAAAATCATGTGCATATATTTCACCTAGCTATAGGTGTTGTGCATGTACGTAAGGTGTTCAAGGACTGTTGTGGTGTGTTTTGGTTTTGCTGAGTGCTCTAAGTGCTGAGTGCTACACTGAGGGGTCTAGTGCTGCCCCACTTCCCTGCCCTAAAAAATTGCTGAAGTGTGTCATTTCTCAATGGCCTTCGGCGCTGCTTGCTGAGAGGACAGGAGGTGCAGGTGTTGTGGTGTCAGGAGGCTTAAACCTTGCTTAACTCTCTCAATGTAGCCTTCTGGTACCTCTTGTGTTATTTACCCTGCTTCCGCTCTAACTAAAAATCAGACAATGGTGTCAAAAAATGTAACTATCAATTGACATTACAGTAACAAGCATGTTGAGATAATTCCAATAAAAACATATCCGTTTGTCTTACTTTTATGGGGTTCAATTATTTCAATGATGTCATTGATTAGAATTAGTAGTATTTTTGTTTTTTTCTGAATTTGTCAGAACAGAGCCTTCTCACAACATTGGACACAGTAATGGAGCTGTCCACATAGTGGTGGTGCTGATTTCAAATTCTGTCTCAGCAGTGCCTGTCAGCTATCCCATGCTCAAGGACTTGCCTCTTTATGAATAGCCTACACTCTATGCACTCACTATGAGTGGCATGTCTTTGTTTTATTAAGTGTTCATACCTTTATTTGTCACCTCTTTGGGAATAGCACGGCCGGCTGAGCTACAAGCCCCTATCTGGGAGCCAGATAGGGGCTTGCCCACAACAAAGACTGAACCATCTGCCCCGTCACCCGGCCCTGTTTCTGCAACAAGTGAGAGGATATAGTCTCACCCGCTCGCTCCTCTTCTCTCTCTTTTTATATACATCACTTCCCATTGTTTGAGGTGCTGCACAATGGAGCCCTTAATTTTGCAATGTTATAGTGAAGCCGTTCTGTAGTTCAGAACAGAGTGGTGGTTGATGAATGGATAAAGCTCTGGTGAAGTGTGATTAGCACTGTAGGAGATTCTCTGATTAATCAGCTGAGAGAGAGAGAGCAACAGGAGTTTGCTTGTTATATCAACTACAGCTGGTGAAGTGCTGTACATGCAGGTGAGAATCAGTTTGTTACAAAGAGTCAGGCAGCTCTAGGCTGTTATTATATGCTGTGTATTTTCAGCTTCTTTGCTATTTAATATTTGTATCTATTACTTCCACATTCCAGTATCGCGTAATCAGCGTTAATTGGCTCCAATTAGCATCTAGTCATTTATTTTTTCCTACTTATTATTTGTATGAATGATCCCACCGGGTTGCCTGTTCATCTCGTTAGAGACAATTAGCTGCAATTAGCACGCACTAATGAGATGCTTTCTGAGTCCAAAACAAACAACGTGCACCCTGCCTGATTCCAGAGCTGTTCAGACCTCTTGTGTGTTGGAGTGGTGCTGGAGACCAAGTGCACTGGGCCAGGCTTCCAATCAACACCTCGGTCTCACAGAGGAACGAACACAAACCTAGCTGGAGGCTCCCAGCCTCACCGCACAGCAGCATTCAATATAGCCAAGCAAATCATTTTCACTTTCCATTGATGTGTTGCAACAGATTTCATTCATTGTGATATTTCTCATATTGGTGTTTGTTGCATTTGAAATGGGAGACCGAGTGAATGGAGATCACTAATATGTTTACAGCAGGGATTAACAACTAGGGGGACGATTTTTTTTTGAGAGGATGGTCGGGGGTCGGAACATATTCACAAATAATTTCTAGACTGTAGCAACTGTTTGCTTTCAGAGGACTACAGGGGCAAAGTGGCTACTCTTAACAAACACTTAGCGAACCTACACAAGCTACTGGGGAAAACAGTGCCTCTGGCAACGGGGGCCTCCTTGGAGATGTTAAGCCCGGACCGGACACAGACTAGAATAAGCTTTACCACCCTGGATGCAGAGGCTACGGCGCCTTCTTCCCTGGGGGCTTCCGATTTCAGATCGGATCCGGAGGTACCTGCGCCTTCGTCCTCTGTTCTGTCTTCCTCTCCAATGGCTTCTACCTCAGATTCAGATCCTCAGAGCTTCCATCCTCAACAGACCGTGAGGTTATCTGAGACTCTGGCCCATTCATCATCCATGATGGATACTACAGCTGGCTCGGGTCCATTGGGCCCCACCACCCCTCAGTCCTCAAGGGGTTTGCGAAACCACTCGAGGCGAAACGGACGGACCTCCTCAGCCATTGCAACAGCTGTCGTCATCAGCAGTTCTATGGTAAGAAACATCTCGGTTCCCAGGGAAAAACCCTGTGCTACCCTGGAGCACGAGTACAGGACATTACAAGGCTGCTTCTGACCGTTCTACGACAGCTGCCAGGAACTGACGCTGTCGTCGTCCATGTGGGGTCAAACGACATTAGGAGGGCTAGCTCGGAACTTATGAAAATTGATTTTAAAGAACTGATTCTAGCACTGAAAGATTCCAAAAAGCGGCCACTTATTTCAGGTACTGTACCATCGTTGGGCCGCGGGTGTGAAAGATTCAGAACCACATTCCTGTAAAGCTTAGAGAGGATCTCATGTTAAATACTGTAATATGGCTACAAGTTCATCTGCCTCACTTAAAGCCCATTCTTGTGGGAGGCTGCTATAGACCACCAAGTGCTAACAGTCAGTATCTGGATAATATGTGTGAAATGCTTGATAATGTATGTGATATCAACAGAGAGGTATATTTTCTGGGTGATTTAAATATTGACTGGCTTTCATCAAGCTGCCCACTCAAGAGAAAACTTCAAACTGTAACTAGTGCCTGCAACCTGGTTCAGGTTATCAGTCAACTTCAAATCAAATCAAATCAAATCAAATTGTATTTGTCACATACACATGGTTAGCAGATGTTAATGCGAGTGTAGCGAAATGCTTGTGCTTCTAGTTCCGACAATGCAGTAATAATCAACAAGTAATCTAACCTAACAATTCCACAACTACTACCTTATACACACAAGTGTAAAGGGATAAAGAATATGTACATAAAGATATATGAATGAGTGATGGTACAGAACGGCATAGGCAAGATGCAGTAGATGGTATAGAGTACAGTATATACATATGAGATGAGTAATGTAGGGTATGTAAACATAAAGTGGCATAGTTTAAAGTGGCTAGTGATACATGTATTACATAAAGATGGCAAGATGCAGTAGATGATATAGAGTACAGTATATACATATACATATGAGATGAGTAATGTAGGATATGTAAACATTATATTAAGTGGCATTGTTTAAAGTGGCTAGTGGTACATTTTTACATAATTTCCATCAATTCCCATTAATAAAGTGGCTGGAGTTGAGTCAGTATGTTGGCAGCGGCCGCTAAATGTTAGTGGTGGCTGTTTAACAGTCTGATGGCCTTGAGATAGAAGCTGTTTTTCAGTCTCTCGGTCCCTGCTTTGATGCACCTGTACTGACCTCGCCTTCTGGATGATAGCGGGGTGAACAGGCAGTGGCTTGGGTGGTTGTTGTCCTTGATGATCTTTATGGCCTTCCTTTGACATCGGGTGGTGTAGGTGTCCTGGAGGGCAGGTAGTTTGCCCCCGGTGATGCGTTGTGCAGACCTCACTACCCTCTGGAGAGCCTTACGGTTGTGGGCGGAGCAGTTGCCGTACCAGGCGGTGATACAGCCCGACAGGATGCTCTCGATTGTGCATCTGTAGAAGTTTGTGAGTGCTTTTGGTGACAAGCCAAATTTCTTCAGCCTCCTGAGGTTGAAGAGGCGCTGCTGCGCCTTCTTCACAACGCTGTCTGTGTGGGTGGACCTATTTAGTTTGCCCGTGATGTGTACACCGAGGAACTTAAAACTTTCCACCTTCTTCACTACTGATCCGTCGATGTGGATAGGGGGGTGCTCCCTTTGCTGTTTCCTGAAGTCCACAATCATCTCCTTTGTTTTGTTGACGTTGAGTGTGAGGTTATTTTCCTGACACCACACTCCGAGGGCCCTCACCTCCTCCCTGTAGGCCGTCTCGTCGTTGTTGGTAATCAAGCCTACCACTGTAGTGTCATCCGCAAACTTGATGATTGAGTTGCAGGCGTGCATGGCCACGCAGTCGTGGGTGAACAGGGAGTACAGGAGAGGGCTCAGAACGCACCCTTGTGGGGCCCCAGTGTTGAGGATCAGCAGGGTGGAGATGTTGTTACCTACCCTCACCACCTGGGGGCGGCCCGTCAGGAAGTCCAGGACCCAGTTGCACAGGGCGGGGTCGAGACCCAGGGTCTCGAGCTTGATGACGAGTTTGGAGGGTACTATGGTGTTAAATGCTGAGCTGTAGTCGATGAACAGCATTCTCACATAGGTATTCCTCTTGTCCAGATGGGTTAGGGCAGTGTGCAGTGTGGTTGCGATTGCGTCGTCTGTGGACCTATTGGGTCGGTAAGCAAATTGGAGTGGGTCTAGGGTGTCCGGTAGGGTGGAGGTGATATGGTCCTTGACTAGTCTCTCGAAGCACTTCATGATGACGGAAGTGAGTGCTACGGGGCGGTAGTCGTTTAGCTCAGTTACCTTAGCTTTCTTGGGAACAGGAACAATGGTGGCCCTCTTGAAGCATGTGGGAACAGCAGACTGGGATAAGGATTGATTGAATATGTCCGTAAACACACCAGCCAGCTGGTCTGCGCATGCTCTGAGGACGCGGCTGGGAATGCCGTCTGGGCCTGCAGCCTTGCGAGGGTTAACACGTTTAAATGTTTTACTCACCTCGGCTGCAGTGAAGCAGGTTTTGGTAGCGGGCCGTGTCAGTGGCACTGTATTGTCCTCAAAGCGAGCAAAAAAGTTATTAAGCCTGTCTGGGAGCAAGACCGCGACGGGTCCGCGACGGGGCTGGTTTTCTTTTTGTAATCCGTGATTGACTGTAGACCCTACCACATACCTCTTGTGTCTGAGCTGTTGAATTGCGACTCTATTTTGTCTCTGTACTGGGACTTAGCTTGGTTGATTGCCTTGCGGAGAGAATAGCTACACTGTTTGTATTCGGTCATGTTTCCGGTCACCTTGCCCTGGTTAAAAGCAGTGGTTCACGCTTTCAGTTTCACGCGAATGCTGCCTTCAATCCACGGTTTCTGGTTTGGGAATGTTTTAATCGTTGCTGTGGGTACGACATCGTCAATGCACTTTCTAATGAACTCGCTCACCGAATCAGCATATTCATCAATGTTGTTGTTGGACGCAATGCGGAACATATTCCAATCCACGTGATCGAAGCAGTCTTGAAGCGTGGAATCAGATTGGTCGGACCAGCGTTGAACAGACCTGAGCGAGGGAGCTTGTTGTTTTAGTTTCTGTTTGTAGGCTGGAAGCAACAAAATGGAGTCGTGGTCAGCTTTTCCGAAAGGAGAGCGGGGGAGGGCCTTATATGCGTCGCGGAAGTTAGTATAACAATGATCCAAGGTTTTACCAGCCCTGGTAGCACAATCGATATGCTGATAGAATTTAGGGAGTTTTGTTTTCAGATTAGCCTTGTTAAAATCCCCAGCTACGATGAATGCAGCCTCAGGGTGTGTGGTTTCCAGTTTACAAAGAGTCAGATAAAGTTCGTTCAGGGCCATCGATGTGTCTGCTTGGGGGGGAATATATACGGCTGTGATTATAATCGAAGAGAATTCCCTTGGTAGATAATGCGGTCGACATTTGATTGTGAGGAGTTCTAGATCAGGTGAACAGAATGACTTGAGTTCCTGTATGTTGTTATGATCACACCACGTCTCGTTAATCATAAGGCATACACCCCCGCCCCTCTTCTTACCAGAAAGATGTATGTTTCTGTCGGCGCGATGCGTGAAGAAACCAGCTGGCTGCACCGACTCCGTTAGCATCTCTTGAGTTAGCCATGTTTCCGTGAAGCAGAGAACGTTACAATCTCTGATGTCTCTCTGGAATGTTACCCTTGCTCGGATTTCATCAACCTTATTGTCAAGAGACTGGACATTGGCGAGTAGTATGCTAGGGAGTGGAGCGCGATGTGCCCGTCTCCGAAGCCTGACCAGGAGACCGCTACGTTTGCCCCTTTTACGGCGTCGCATAGGGTCGCCGGCTGGGATCAGATCCATTGTATTGGGTGGAAGGCAAAACACTGGATCCGTTTCGGGAAAGTCATATTCCTGGTTGGAACGATGGTGAGTTGACGTTGCTCTTATATTCAGTAGTTCCTCCCGACTGTATGTAATGAAACCTAAGATTACCTGGGGTACCAATGTAAGGAATAACACATAAAAAAACAAAATACTGCATATTTTCCAAGGAACGCGAAGCGAGGCGGCCATCTCGGTCGGCGCCGGAAGTAGACTTACCAGGGTGGTTACAAACAGCACAGGAATGAAATCATCAACATGTATTGATCACATCTTTACTAATGCTGCAGAAATTTTATGTAGTGATCACAATATAGTAGCCATATCTAGGAAAACCAAAGTTCCAAAGGCTGGACCTAATATAGTGTATAACTGGTCATACAAGAAGTTTTGTTGTGATTCCTATGTTGATGATATTTGCTGGTCTGTGGTGTGTAATGAGGAGCAACCAGACGCTGCACTTGACACATTTATGAAATTTCTTATTCCAGTTACTGATAAGCATGCACCCATTAAGAAAAGGACTGTAAAAACTGTTAAATCCCCATGGAGTGATGAGAAAGCTAAAAATTGTATGGTTGAGAGGGATGAGGCAAAGGAATGGCAAATACGTCTGGCTGCACAACCAATTGGCAAACATACTGCAAATTGAAAAATCATGTGTCTAAACTGAATAAAGAGAAGAAACTGTAGTATGAAACAAAGCTAAATGATATGAAGAATTATAGTAAAAAGGCAAACTCAGCTCCATCATTCATTGAATCAGACGGCTCATTCATCACAAAACCAACTGATATTGTCAATTACTTTAATGATTTTTTAATTGACAAGATTAGCATACTTAGGCATGACATGCCAGCAACAAATGCCGACACCACACATCCAAGAATAACTAATCAAATTATGAAAGACAAACATTGTAATTTTGAATTCCGTAAAGTGAGTGTGGAAGAGGTTAAAAAAATTATTGTTGTCTATCAACAATGACAAGCCACCGGGGTCTGACAACTTGGATGGAAAATTACTGAGGATGATAGGGGAAAGCAAAAGTAATTCTGATACCCAAGAATAGTAAAGCCCCCTTTACTCGCTCAAATAGCCGACCAATCAGCCTGTTACCAGCCCTTAATAAACTTTTTGAGAAATAAATTGTTTGACCAGATACAATGCTATTTTACTGTAAACAAAATGACAACAGACTTTCAGCATGTTTATAAGGAGGGACTTTGGACAACAAGTATGGCACTTACACATATGACTGAATATTGGAGAAATTGATGATAAAAAGATTGTGGGAGCTGTTTTGTTAGACTTCAGTGCAGCTTTTGACATTATCAATCATTGTCTGCTACTGGAAAACATGTATGTGTTATGGCTTTACACCCCCTGCTGTATTGTGGATATAGTGTTACCTGTCTAACGGAACACAGAGGGTGTTCTTTAATGGAAGCCTCTCCAACATAATCCAGGTAGAATCAGGTATTCCCCAGGGCAGCTGTTTTGCTTGCCTGAGGAAGAGAATCTCATGATAATCTGGAGACCACACTATCTACCTAGAGAGTTTTCAGATGTATTTTTCGTAGCTGTCTACATACCACCACAGACCGATGCTGGCACTAAAACCGCACTCAAAGAGCTGTATTCCTTCATAAGCAAACAGGAAAATGCTCATCCAGAGGTGGCCCTCCTAGTGGCCTAGGACTTTAATGCAGGGAAACTTAAATCAGTTTTACCTCATTTCTATCAGTATGTTAAATGTGCAACCAGAGGGTAAAAAAACTCTAGACCACCTTTATTCCACACACAGAGACGCGTACAAAGCTCTCTCTCGCCCTCCATTTGGCAAATCTGACCATAATTCTATCCTCCTGATTCCTGCTTACAAGCAAAAATTAAAGCAGGAAGCACCAGTGACTCAGTCTATAAAAAGCTGGTCAGATGAAGCAGATGCTAAGCTCCAGAACTGTTTTGCTAGCACAGACTGGAATATGTTCCTGGGATTCTTCCGATGGCATTGAGGAGTACACCACATCAGTCACTGGCTTCATCAATAAGTGCATTGAGAACATCGTCCCCACAATGACTGTACGTACATACCCCAACCAGAAGCCATGGATTACAGGCAACATTCGCACTGAGCTAAAGGGTAGAGATGCCACTTTCAAGGAGCGGGATTGGGATTCTAACTCGGAAGCTTATAAGAAATCCCGCTATGCCTCCGACGAACCATCAAACAGGCAAAGCATCAATACATGACTAAGATCGAATCGTACAACACTGGCTCCGACGCTCGTCGGATGTGGCAGGGCTTGCAAACTATTACAGACTACAAAGGGAAGCACAGCTGAGAGCTGCCCAGTGACATGAGCCTACCAGACGAGCTAAATAACTTCTATGCTCGCTTTAAGGTAAGTAACACTGAAACATGCATGAGAGCATCAGCTGTTCCGGACGACTGTGTGATCACGCTCTCCGTAACCGTTGTGAGCAAGACGTTTAAACAGGTCAACATTCACAAGGCCGCAGGGTCAGATGGATAATCAGACGTGTACTGCGAGCATGCGCTGACCAACTGGCAAGTGTCTTCACTGACATTTTCAACCTCTCCTTGTCTGTGTCTGTAATACCAACATGTTTCAAGCAGACCACCATAGTCCCTGTGCCCAAGAACACTAAGGTAACCTGCCTAAATGACTACCAACCCGTAGAACTCACATCTGTAGCCATGAAATGCTTTGAAAGGCTGGTCAGGGCTCACATCAACACCATAATCCCAGAAACCCTAGACTCACTTCAATTTGCATACCGCACCAACAGATCCACAGATGATGCAATCTCTATTGCACTCCACACTGCCCTTTCCCACCAGGACAAAAGAAACACCTATGTGAGAATGCTATTCATTGACTACAGCGCAGCGTTCAACACCATAGTGCCCTCAAAGCTCATCACTAAGCTAAGGACCCTGGGACTAAACACCTCCCTCTGCAACTGGATCCTGGACATCCTGACGGGCCGCCCCCAGGGAGTAAGGGTAGGTAACAACACATCCGCCACGCTGCTCCTCAACACGGGGGCCCCTCAGGGGTGCGTGCTCAGTCCCCTCCTGCACTCCCTGTTTACTCATGACTGCACAGCCAGGCACAACTCCAACACCATCATTAAGTTTGCCGATGACACAACAGTGGTAGGCCTGATCACCGACAACTATGAGACAGTCTACAGGGAGGAGGTCAGAGACCTGACCGTGGGGTGCAAGGAAAAAATGTCTCCCTCAACGGGATCAAGACAAAGGATATGATTGTGGACTACAGGAAAAGGAGGACTTTTTTCTCATCGACGGGGCTGTAGTGGAGCAGGTTGAGAGCTTCAAGTTCCTTGGCGTCCACATCACCAACAAACTAGCATGGTCCAAGCACACCAAGACAGTCGTAAAGACGGCATGACAAAACGTATTCCCCCTCAGGAGACTGAAAAGATTTATTATGGGTCCTCAGATCCTGAAAAGGTTTTACAGCTGCACCATCGAGAGCATCCTGACTGGTTGCATCACTGCCTGGTATGGAAAGTGCTTGGCCTCCGACCGCAAGGCACTACAGAGACATCATCGGGACCAAGCTTCCTGCCATCCAGGACCTCTACAGTATACCAGGCTGTGTCAGAGGAAGGCCCTAAAAATTGTCAAAGACTCCAGCCACCTTAATCATAGATTGTTCTCTCTGCTACTACACAGCAAGTAGGACCGGAGTGCCAAGTCTAGGTCCAAGAGGCTTCTAAACAGCTTCTACCCTCAAGCCATAAGACAGCTAATCCAATGGCTACCCAGACTATTTCCATTGCCCCCCCCCCCCTTCTACGCTGCTGCTACTCTCTGTTATTATCTATGCATAGTCACTTTAATAGTTCTACCTATATGTACATATTACCTCAATCACCTCGACAACGGTGCCCCTGGACATTGACTCTGTGCCGGTAACCCCTGTATATAGCCCTGCTATTGTTATTTACTGCGGCTCTTTAATTATTTGTTATTCTTGTCTCTTACTTTTTTCCCCCTTAAAACTGCATTGTTGGTTAAGGGCTTGTATGTAAGCATTTCACTGTAAGGTCTACACCTGTTGTATTCGGCGCATATGACAAATAACATTTGATTTGATTTTATGTGTTTTTGTAAGAAGTGTTGACATGCTGAATGCACAGATGTGTCTGTATAAACTACTAGCACACAGCAGGGACACCAATGCATATCCCACAATACATGCCACCAGAGGTCTCTTCAAAATCCCCAAGTCAAGAACAGACTATGGGAGGCGCACAGTACTACACAGAGCCATGACTTCATGAAACTTTAATCCACATCAGGTAACTGATGCGAACAATAGAATCAGATTTAAAAAACAGATAAAAATACTCCTTATGGTACAGCGGGGACTGTGAAGAGATACACACAGGTACAGACAAACACATACGCACACACGCTAGAACATGCACTCTACACATGTACATTGTAATATTGTTGTATGGTGGTGTTATACACTTTGTAGAGTAGATATGTAGTTGTGTAATTATGTTGTATGATGTACTGTGTTATCTTTTGTTTTATGTGTGATGTAAGTGCCTTAATGTGTCTGGACCCCAGGAAGAGTAGCTGCTGTCTTGGAAGCAGTTTATGTGGATCCCTAATAAATAAAAATACAAGTAGACTGTAAATTGACTGCAAGAAGCCCAAACAGATATAATATTTTACTAAAACATAATAATTTCAGACCTTGCTTACATTTGTATAAGATCACGTTTCTCTCTATTATAAGTGGAAATATTTGGGAACAGATTTCCCAAATTAAAATCACTTGGAGCTGATTTTCTGGTGTTTTGACAGTTTTTTTACAGTTTTTTATGTCCAACAATGAACATTTTGTTGAGCTAGACAAAGCTACATGATCCTCAGCAGAATGGAAAATGGATTAATGGATAATTCATGGAAAATGCCATTACCTACCTATTGTAGTTAAGTAGGTTGTATTGAAAATATTTTGTATACAGAACCACATGGTGGCTAGCAAATACGTCTTTTACAACATCAGCTCACACTGTATCAGACACTCTCTCCCACCAATTCGGTAACATTCTCAGGGATAGAGAGTAGTGTGGTGGGGACAGAAACAGAGGGGAGAAAGAATTCTTACTTACTCTACTGGATATATTAGAGCAGGGGTCTTCAGCCATTTCTTTCCAAGGGACCCCCATCCTATGTTATCATCAGGTGAGTGATAAATGGCAAGGAGAAGTAATCAACATCTTAAAATTAATACATTTGGTAGATCATTTTTCATTATTTTGACCTCCTCACATTAGAACTGGAAGAGGAAGTGTAAACTCTAAGCCTATTAGCTGGAAAGGTAACTCCAAAAATGTTTTGCTAAGAGCAGCTGTTAAACAAAGGTTAGCCATGTGTTGGCAAAAAATAAAGTCCAAGTGAAGAAAGCTTACCAGCAGTGAGCAACACTTGCTGCACTAGTAGCCTATTCATGGGTGCTTTTTCAAAGCTTATGTCAGATACTTCAGTAAGCTTAATGGGCTCCAATGAGTAATTTGCTCAATATTAGGAAATAAAGTTGACATCATTAGAAAGAAGATATTCTCCTCTTTTCTACTGTCGGTATGTAATTCAAAATGTGTTTATTCTGTTGTTACTAGAGATATTCATAAAAACATTGATACATGTTTTGTATACACTTTTCCACGGTCCCACTGCAGTAACTCCGGTTGAATACCCCTGTAGTAGAGAAATTCCCTGGTGAAATAGAATGATCAGAGTGGTACAGGAAAGGAGGCTTCGCTCACTGTGGGGAAGAGTCTGATTATTCCTAGTAACAGTAACCTACTGTGATGCAGAGCTTTCTACAGGGGCAAAGGAGGGGCAACATTAGGATTCTAGGGGGAGTGGAAAGGGTATTGTAAGAGGGTAGAGGGGTATGGATGGGAGAAGGGTAGTATTATTGGGCTTTACGATGCAGAGAGATCGGTGTCTTTCAGTTTGGTGGAGAAGGGTGAATTTTAGAATTGAACAACTTAGTAGCCTAAATGTACACCGAGTATACCAAACATTAGGAACACCTTCCTAATGTTGAGTTTTGTCTTGCCCATTCACCCTCTGAATGGCACACATACACAATCCATATCTCAATTGTCTCATGGCTTAAAACTCCTTCTTTAACCTGTCTCCTCCCTTTCATCTACACTGATTGAAATGGATTTAACAAGTGACATCAATAAGGGATCATAGCTTTCAACTGCATTCACCTGGTCAGTCTATGTCATGGAAAGAGCAGGTGTTCTTAATGTTTTGTACACTCAGTGTATATCTTTGTATATAGTTGAAATGTAGCCCTTTATTTTTGATGATATGTGTTCATCAACAGATCATTTGTGGGAACAGGATCTTCATATGTTCATGAATAATATTGCATTTGAAAGCATATAAGAACTGCATGCATTGCGTGTTTTGGTACTTAAAGCAGGTCTGACAGCCAGGTCTTTCCCATCACCCTCTGCTCAGGCCTGTTCTCTGCCTGCATCTCACATCTATTAAAATATGAAGTAACCAGGGGAACAACAATGTGTTTGAAATGATGGGGCCTATGTGTACTGTGTTTTGGGTGATTTGCAGATTCTCACAGCCTCTGGGTATAGGATAGACGAGGTAGACTTCAGCCATCCATCAGCTACAGCCACATTGTAATTTGAATAGACGCTGTGTGCAAGGGATGATTGGTCCAAAAATAGGAAACATAAATTAACCCAATGGTTTTATTATTAGGGCTAAGTTAACCCGAGACTGCAAGAAAAATTATTTTACACGGGCATGAAAATAGTTATCCGAAACGTCTATTTTAATTTTAGACTATTAAATATTGACTGCTGAATTTGTAAACCTGTTGTGTATTCAAAATTAGGCCTATTCTATATATTTTTGTATGGCGTGTGTGTGTCTATGTGTGTGTGTGTGTGTGCGTGTGCGTGTTTGTGAGAATTACACTATCAATTTACATCCTTGATTTCAAAATGCATGGGCCTCGCACATGCATGGTAAGGACCCTAAATAAGGACCATACGCTATCTCAATGCGCGCAGTGCAGGGACTACCGAGTTTTGCTTATGCATTAGCCATTATTTTCATCTGCTTGACATATCCCCAACATAAAACCGTAAGGCAGTGGTGAACTATCTCTCTCCTGGCGAAAGTAAAGCGTTGCCTCTCTCCTGATCTATGTGCTATAAAATTAAACCCGTCCACCGGTGGTGGCTCTATCTTCAACAAGAGCTGCACTTGCGCACACAAAAGGCTATGAAGACAATCAGACGAATGGAATAGATTGTGGTGATTCTCATGCGCAAGCCACCCTATAATCTACTCAAATGAAATCAGTTCTCTTGTGGCTCTATTTTTTCTGAAGACTCAGTGGTTGCTAAGCAAATACAGTTTTTTTTCCTCACGGATTTAATTAATCTTAATCTAATTTTCCAACCTGATTTTCCCCCCAGTGTTATGATAAACTGTATTTGATCAATTTAAAGGCCTAGTGCAGTCAAAACGATTTTCCTGTGTTTTTAAAACATATATATATTTCCACACTATGAGGTTGACATAATAGTGTGAAATTGTGAAAATTATGATAATGCAATTTTAGTGTAAGAGCTGTTTAAATTAGTTAATAAACCAAAAGAGAGTTCCAAACCTCTCTGCCAATAACACATAATTTCCCCCTCCCCCGTCAGGCCACTCCCAGACAGTCCTAGCAAAATTATTGCTTTAGAAATTGCTCTTTTTGACCATTTGAATTGAAAACAATCACAGTAAGGTATTACTTAATTGTTAAGCAGAAATTATTTGACATTGAGATAAAAATGGCTCACCATGGCCTTTAAACCCACTGGGTACACACTGGTTGAATCAACGTTGTTTTTACGTCATTTCAATTAAATTATGTTGAACCAACGTGGAATAGACGTTGAATTGACGTCTGTGCCCAGTGGGAAGCCTGCTTTGCACATATACAAATAAATAAATCATATGAGGAGCTGGGCCTACAAGAATAGACCTGGATTTATATTTCAGAGTCTGAATGGGACTATATCACAACAGTTTCAGTCGTCCACACGGTTGATTGTTTATACATTTCCCCGGGCAACAGATATCAGCGGCACGCAGAGCTGTGGCCTGTGGGAGAAAATGGGCATGAAAATCCGCTATCTCCACGTTCCCAGCCCTGCAGACTGTCCCATGTGCATTGCCCACTGCGCGATACTATCTTTCAGGGAGCGCCTATCGCTAGACATGATATTATAATGATTATCCTTGCCCTTTCACCCAAAATGTAGAATAAGCGCAGGGAAACATTAATCTATGGAGAAAGCTTGTATTCAGACTTCCCAGAGCCCTTCCCTCCCCTCATCTGCAGATGATGAAGTCATGATGATTTGTCATTTCTGTCACGGCTCCACAGTCTTATTCTCAGGCCTACTCTTTCGCTATGTTGCTTTAATACAGTATTATAAAAATACACTTTGGAAAACAATGTAGGCTAGTAAAATGTAGACCTGTATACAGAGTAGGCCTAAATAGTGAAAAATAATTGACTATAATAATTGACAAATTGTTATAGTTGTTGACAAGGTTATAACAATTATGTTAGTTCAACTCTAGTTAGCGAAAATGTAGGCTACTCTAAATTATTAAGACATCAAAACACAGTCATAAATGACCATGTACATTTCTGGAGGTTAAAATTGGTTTATTCTATGAAAAACATCCAGTGTCAAGTTTTTAATGTCACATGCACAAGTACAGTGAAATGCCTTTCTTGCAAACTCAAAACCAACAATGCAATAATCAATAACAATGTAATACTAGACAAAAAACACACAAGAAATAAGAAGAAACATGAAGAACACAATACGGAAATAAGTAAGCATACCATATACAGGGCCAGATACCTTTAGACAGGCATATTGTCCTGTTTGAAATTAAGAGCCATAGAGTGAAACATAAATTAAGACAATTCATTTTAAAATCTTTTTTGTGAGTTTTTAATGTCTGTCAAAGCCATCCAAACGAATTCTTAATGTGCATGGGGTTTAATAGCCCACTTTTGTAATTATAAAATATATGTAATCTTCATCATCATCATTATCGTCCAAGTCTGACAACATCAAACTCTATAATTGCAAGTTAACCTAACTCTGTCGTTTTGCATTGCCCTTCTTCCACATTTGAGGGTGGTGGTTTCCTTTCAAATAAAGTAACATATGTTGGGTGTTTATCCGTACGTTTCTGATTTAACTATTTAAATATCCATGCATGTGTCAGAGATGCATTTCCGTTTGATTAATCGATCTGTGAACTTCAGTGCGTCCGTGTCATTCACTTTCTCTCCTCTCCTAAGACCTGCAAACAAATGATATAGGAAGGCCTATCCATAATGATAGCCTTATAAGTTATATTTCCAATTTCAGATGAATAATGTTAGATGTAAACGAACTTAGTTTCCTCTGCCAAAATGACTTTAAACTACAAGAAAAGTTGTTTTTTTCATGAAATACTGTACCTTATTAAATGTATCCTATCCGGAGACCCTAGCTCCGCTTCGACCTGAAATATGCTATATGCCTGCTGTATCGAGTTGGAATTTACGAGTTTCTAAAACAATACGACCGTTTCAAAGATACGAGGCAATAGTCGTTCTCTGTTCCCTAGTCCTTAGTGGGTCCGTCCGGCAAGTTTAGCGGGCATAGTAATTGCCACTCCAACAGCAAGCTGCTGATAGGTGTCGATTCAACATGACGTCAGGAGGCTCCTAATAAGGCTAGCTCGTGCGCTTTCAGAGGTACGGATACTGAAGCTTGGACTAAAGAGTGCATCATACTCGAAGAATAGAAGGATTATGACAGAATCGACAAGAAATTGAACAGATTTTTATCATATTTGTGTTAACTTTCGGCTTTGGCAATAATTATTTGGCTGTGTGGCAGTTATGTATTCGTGCGTAATTGTAGTGGCATGATGCCTTGTTCAGATTCACAAAATCATTAGCCTACTATCGCACCTCTTGGCTCATATTGATGGACAAGCAGAGGCCTTGCTCCTCTCAAGTTTGCATTCTTGCTTGTGAAATGTATTCACTTTGATAAGTTAATTGTTCGTTTTCGTTTTTTTTATACCATTTTTTATAGCCAAGTTTGTTCTGTCCATGCAGGAGGAATGCAATAATATTTGAGCTCAAGGGATATGATGATTGTTGCTCATTGTTGAGAGATTCGTCTGGATGAGCTGCATCCTCTGGATTGTAGGAGTGGACTAGAGCAGGTCATTCTCTAAATCAACAAAGCGACTAAGGAGACAGACACATCGCTTTCGTTTGGGACAAAAAAGAAAGACATTCACTTGGAATAGCTGGAATTATCCAAATATGGTTCACTGTGCCGGCTGCGAAAGACCTATTCTGGACAGGTTTCTACTCAATGTTCTGGACAGACCATGGCACATCAAGTGCGTACAGTGCTGTGACTGTAAATGCAATTTGACAGAAAAATGTTTTTCACGGGAAGGGAGACTGTACTGCAAAAACGACTTTTTTAGGTAAGCACACCTGGGCACATGCCTTTCAGTATTGTGCGGAAGAGCTTTAGCTTCTACTGGGTATCCAATTAAGCAGAACTATGCAAATGTACAACAGATTATGTGAAATGCAAGTTTTATCATAAAAAAATTATATTGCAAGATTGTTTTTTTTTGCAACAGAGCCTCGTGTCAATCTTGTTTAATCTATCCTCATGAGCGACATAATTTGAACAAACCAGAGGCAGGAAACCCAGATTATGAGTGGTGATCCAGGAAAAGCTGATACATTATAAGCATATATCACCATGTTCTGTGACGGATTAAAGAAACGCGTCCTTTGTTTACAAGGAAAGGCTGTCAAACAAGCCGCGGGGATTAAAATTATGCCAGGATTCTTGACGGAAATGTATTCTGCGTTCAATCAGTCGGCGCACACCCGTTTGTTTGCTGAGACTCTAGTGAAAATGTGATAAGTGGATTTGAATAATAAATCATCTTGAGAAAACCAATACTGCAATCACAGAACTCCAGTCCACACGTTTGTTAACTATTTAAATACACAACTATTTACATAAATATAGGCTACATTGCAACATTGAACATTTAACTGTGGCTTTGTTATTTTCAAGCATTAAATAGGATATATTTCAATAATGGACCGTTTTTTTATGCATGTTTGACTTCTCGCCATTCAATAACCTAATAATAAACGGCGTGGCCTTTCTTGAATTATAGTTTTTTTTAAGAGTTCTGCAACACGTAAACCTAGGCCTAAATATAAGATACATTTATATTTATTTATAAAAATGTATTTAGCCTAAAAAACATAATTCTTATCTTATATTTATGGTTGCTAAATAACTTGTTATCTGTGTGAATAGGCCCACGTAAAATGAATATAGTGGCGGTGAAGCTAGTGCAGGCCCAACATGTCATTTACAGATTCACAAACAAACTTGAAAAGAAAAAGCATACGAAATGTATATATATAGTTATATTCACTTGGAATCTCACCAAAAATATATTAAGCATCAAAATACTGAAAATTAAATATTTTGCTTCATGAAAAACGCGTATCCCTTCGTGTAAACATCTATAATGTTGCCAATAATATTTTCATGTTATTGGTAATCTGATGTGAATATTTTCTGTGGCTATTTGCTGGTACACTGTCAGCCCTGCTTTGTTTGATCAATGATGGTATTTATTTTTTCTTTCTTTTAGGAGATTTGGCACAAAGTGTGGAGGTTGCGCCCAGGGAATCTCGCCCAACGATTTGGTTCGAAGAGCAAAGAGCAAAGTGTTTCACCTGAACTGTTTCACGTGCATGATGTGTAACAAACAGCTATCTACTGGAGAGGAAATGTACATTCTAGATGAATTTAAGTTTGTTTGTAAAGAGGACTACCTAAGCAACAGCAACGGAAAGAACACAACCCTCCTCTCAGGTATGGAACATGACTTGAACCACATCCCAATTTTCAACCATAAAGCGTTAATATATATGTATATTCTATATAATTCTATAGCCTCTTGTGAATCATTATTTTCAACTTTTTGCTATTGCTTTATATTCCATTTATAAAAAATATATATTTTTGGGGGGCGGGGGGAACAGTTATGATAACAGTATCTTGATAGGTTTAATAACAGTACAAATCTAAACAATAGCGTTGATGACGAATAAAATATTAATATAGGGATTAGAATTGATTGTTAATTCATGTTATCATCACCAATAATAATATGTGTAAAAGTAGTTGGCTAATATGTCTAGTGCATAATACTAATAATAACAATATTAATTGGCCCAATAGTAGCCTAATAATACTCTAATGATATGGTATTCTTGTCGATTATTTTTTGTATATTCGTTAATGAATATGCTATAAAGTCATAAGAATACATTTAAAGTCATTTCATTTCGTGTTTCTTTCATCTCACAGTCACGACCTGCAGTGACCCAAGTCTATCTCCAGATTCCCAAGACCCACAGGATGATGGTAAAGATTCGGAAATCGGGCCTTTATCTGATAAAGAGGTGGGTAGCAATGAAAACGATGAGCAGAACGTAGGGGGGAAACGACGTGGGCCTCGAACAACTATAAAAGCCAAGCAACTTGAGGTCCTCAAAGCTGCTTTCACGGCCACGCCAAAACCCACAAGACACATTCGAGAACAGCTGGCGCAGGAGACAGGTCTCAACATGAGAGTGATCCAGGTAAGAGTCCATTTCGTTTAAGTCTGTATCACACGAACAATAAAAAAATATGCTTATTTTCAGTATACGGGTCTGTGAGAAACGGGTCTGTGAGAAAGTATTTTCAATTCAATGGCACCTAGGTCAATAATGGCAGATGGCAAGATATGCAGATTGCTTACCATGAAAGTGGTGCAGATGCACATATTGTCATGACTTCACAATGTTTTCACACCATGACCTCTAGGCTATCTATAGTCTATACATATCAATGCAAAGGTCTTTGTTTTCTCATTTTGAAAATAGCGGCTATATGTTGGACTATTAGGCTTTAGCATATGTTACGAGAATGTGGCAATTGTGGAGTAAAAGGGTGGGGGGGTTGTCCCTGGCTGTTAAGTCCCTGGTATTCACGAAACATACGCTAAACTGGGTTAAAGATCATTAAACATTTGACAGTTGAGCCAAGGACCCATTTAGAGGTATAGGCCTATAGGCTAATCACGTCATGGTTATTAAAAGGGCATTTCACAACATGTCATCAGATCTGGGACCTCGAGATGCTGCACACATTTCTGATGCACAAAATAAATATTTGACCGGGGCTCAATTTCAATCAGCCATTTCCATGTAATATGTGGTGTGCAGGTTTGGTTCCAAAATCGGCGGTCTAAAGAGCGGCGCATGAAGCAGCTGAGTGCACTGGGGGCGAGAAGGCACTCGTTCTTCCGCAGTCCAAGGAGAATGAGAACTCTGGTGGACCGACTCGAACCCGGGGAGCTGATCCCCAACGGCCATTTCTCATACTATGGTGGTAAGGTATTTTATATTCACCATGGTCCACCCAAATAACACATTTGTGTTTAAAGATCATCCGAAATGCATTTTGATTATGAGCGCCATGCACAGGCCTTTTTACCTTATTTAAATTCCCAATTTCACTCATAATTCACAGGTGTTTTATTTCATTAAAAAAAATGGCAATAGGTCTAGGCTTACTGTATGAATTACATTTAAACATTCTTGGGGTGAAGTGAAAAAAATAAGAGAAAAAATAGGCAATAGTTGTCATTGTTTTAAGTCTAATTACAATACTGTCATCCTCCAAATCACTATTATGGCAAATTAACCCTTTATACTACTGGAAATGTAATAGTTGTACTTTTTTTTGTAATTTAAATGGCATTCCTATAGTTTCATTGTACCGGTACAATACATTTTGTTATATTTTTTATTTTCACCACATAAGCATTTCCCATAATAATTCTGGTGTATATGTTTGTAGATTATCAGAGTGAATACTATGGACCTGGAGGAAATTTTGAGTACTACACCCAAGGCCCCCCCTTGTTGCAGGCCCAGACCCCAGTGGACCTAGGCTTCTCCTCTGGCCCCGCTGGCACCCCTTTAGGGGGCATGGACCATCACCTGGCTGGGCACCACCCATCTGGTGAGGTGCAGTGCTTCACTGACATCATATCTCACCATCCAGCGGACTCGCCTAGCCCCGAGCCCAACGGACCCGGGTCAATGCACAGCATCTCCAGTGAGATGTGTGGCGTCAGCACACCCTTCACCTCACTGTCCATCAACGGCAGTGGATACAGCAACCAATTGTCACACCCCTCCTCAGAGATGAGCGAAGGCACTGTCTGGTAGCACACAGGACATTATGAAGCCAAGGCTAACTATTGACTTAGGAGGCAACTGAAGTCCTGAGCGAGTATCCCTTTTTATTTATATTATTTATTTATTTATTCGTCAATTCATTTATACTTAATAATATATACGCATTTAATTTATTACTTGTCTCTAACTACCTTTACTGCTGTTTTGATTGTTGCAGTTTTATTTAAAGATTCACACAGTAACAGTGCAGACTCCAAAGCAGTCATATAATGGTGAATACTGTATAAGCGTTCAGCAGAACTTTTGCTTTTTTCTACCATATCAGATAAAAATGATTTTTTTTTACCTAAAGCTTTTATGATGGCTTTGGTAGTCGTGCTTATTTCTCAATTTGTTTTTGTTTCTCTGTATATGTCTGTGTTTTGCCAAATCCTAGAGAGTTTGCCTTCAAAAGGAAAACTTTAAAAAGTTGTATAATCTTTTATTTAATTGAAAATAACTTGAATTTGAAGATGAAGTCAACCTTCTAAAAATCAATGGACAATGGTTTGAGGTGGACATACAGTAGAACAGTCAACTGTTTACGTATATATTTACAGTACTTCAGGGGTTTGAATATGAGCATTGTTTGAAACCTCTTGATTCAGATGTGAACATCGTTCAAGCAACAAACCAAACTTTTGTATTTATTCTATTTATATTATGGTCATGGTTCCTCACTGTGCTAGATTGTATTATTGTGTTTACTTCGAAGAACATATAAAAACACAAATAGACCGTTGCCAAATAAGGATAAAAGCACAATTCGTTAGTGCTTTGCGTCATCAATTGCTGAACATACTACAAGAAACATAGTAGCATTTTTAACAGAATGTGTTAAATTATAGTTAATTATATAATGAGGCTGTCTATTGTGTCCGAAAGGCTTTATTTTGTGTCTTTACATGAAAGTCCAAATGATTAAACATTGATGGTCAAATATGTTACCAGCAGCTGCTATATTCTTGAAATATCAACTCTCATATGATTATGTGACCTCTAGTGCATATTAGACCATTCACTGTATAATAAAACATGTAAAAAAAAAACTGCAAGCATTTTTAACGATAAAGGGGTGGACATTTTTAGGTTGAAAAGATGGACGCTACTGTTCTTTCTTCATTCACTTCTAACACACCTTCTGCACACTTCTTGATTTCTAAACAGTCGACCTAAAGTACAGTTTACCCAACTGCCCCTAGGCCCTAGTGTTATGTTATTTAAATCGCTGACATTGGGTGTGTCTGATGTACAGAATCCACTCACTGATTAGACTACAGTACACAGAGGGCCACATCCACGTCTACAATGCTGCTCAGCTCTCCATCATCAGATAAATTGACATGAGGATGTCTGAGCAGGTACAGGCCTCTCCTATAAGGGGATTAGAGTTTGGAAAGAGGAAGATCAAGCCTATAAATTAAGAAAATATGATATAACGGTAGATCTACATATTTCTCAAATGCAATAAGATTTTTTAAATATGACAATGAGATCCTACATGTATGAATTGGCACCAAAAAATTGCACTCACATCCCTGTGGCACTAATTATTGAAGTAGGCCTACAACATATAGAAAGTATATTATTCATTTACCATATATTATAACCCACTTTACCTGCAGGGTTTACGGTGTATTATGCTGAACAACAATTACGTCGGATAGTATTCGTCCACCCGACATTATCTGGTTTAATTATTTTAATAATCCAAAATCAATAGCCTAAACAACAACCCCCGGTTGCTTGAAGTTAAACTGTAGCAGATCTATTTCGTTAATCTATTTTTATCTTTGAGTCGCCTCTTGATGACGTAGGGATTAACACGTGTGAGTTGTGAGTGCATGGAACGATGGCTGGCTACAAATCACAACAGCTCGAGGATTTATTAAATCCTCTGCCCAAGTTCACGGATCCAGGGGATGATAATGATTTACACGATTTGTAATGTTTTATAGGTATATTTTGTTTTCGATTTGAGGACAATGTTTCCGTTTTCATGTATCAACTCGTTACACACACGCCGGGTAGCATGTAAAACTAAGCTAGCCAGTTAGCTAACAGGCTAGTAGTACACTGAAAGCACGAAACACCTCTATAAACGATTATGATGCAGTACTGGCAACCAACCACTTAGACATGTATTTGTTGTGAGGTTTTCAAACTGAGCACGTTGTAGGATGAACACCCACTGCACCAGTTCCAATAACATATGATTCTGCTACTGGTGCTGCTAGCTAGCTATGATGACAATTTTAATATTATCACTAGCTAGTATTCTTATCTCTCCAAACCTCTTATATTCATTGTCATTGCTAGCAAGTCGGCTCGATGCTGAAGATACAAATCAACATTGACATGACCTTATGGAGAGGGGCAATATCCTGTCAGTTTTTCCACTTGACTTGTCTTTCTCCTGAAGAATTCTTCTGATTTAATTGTAACATTCTGATCCTGAACAGTAAGCTATTATTGCCAGCCACTTTGTATATTGATCAGATATGACTATAAACTTGCAGTTTTCAATCATTCAATCTCAATGTTTGGATACCTCCCAGAGACGAAAGCCAAGGTGGTAGAGGCATTTGAGGGTGGTGGTGATGATGTGGTTGCCTTAAGTGGGCTCCGGAAGAAAGCTATAACTCTGCTGGAAGAGACAGACAAACGGTACCTGGCCAAGGCAACCTCTCGTAAAGACATGCTAAAGGAGATCGAAGGTTCTGGTGAGTTGGAACATGAATGTGTCATTTATAATAATGATAAACATATATGTTGGATAATCAATGCAACTGACCACAGGGAAAAGGAAATAAGGAACCTGTCTAGAAAGTTGGATGAGAGCTGGTAGTTTGGGTTCAAGTACTTGAAATGCATATTTTTGTCCTTCTATCCCTGGAATTGATCTGATAAGGTTGGATTGGTGAAACGATAAGGTAGTAACCTTGATTTTACTTATTTAATCAGATACATGCTCACCCTTTTGGGGCGGCAGGTGGTTAGAGCGTTGGGCCAGTAACCGAAAGGTTGCTAGATCGAATCCCCGAGCTGACAAGGTAAAAATCTGCAGTTCTGCCCCTGAACAAGGCAGTTAACCCACTGTTCCTAGGGCGTCATTGTAAATAATAATTTGTTCTTAACTGACTTGCGTGGTTAAATAAAAATAAATAAATAGGACGGGAGGAAGGAAGAATGTACACTGCTCAAAAAAATAAAGGGAACACTTAAACAACACAATGTAACTCCAAGTCAATCACACTTCTGTGAAATCAAACTGTCCACTTAGGAAGCAACACTGATTGACAATAAATTTCACATGCTGTTGTGCAAATGGAATAGACAACAGGTGGAAATTATAGGCAATTAGCAAGACACCCCCAATAAAGGAGTGGTTCTGCAGGTGGTGACCACAGACCACTTCTCAGTTCCTATGCTTCCTGGCTGATGTTTTGGTCACTTTTGAATGCTGGCGGTGCTTTCACTCTAGGGGTAGCATGAGACGGAGTCTACAACCCACACAAGTGGCTCAGGTAGTGCAGCTCATCCAGGATGGCACATCAATGCGAGCTGTGGCAAGAAGGTTTGCTGTGTCTGTCAGCGTAGTGTCCAGAGCATGGAGGCGCTACCAGGAGACAGGCCAGTACATCAGGAGACGTGGAGGAGGCCGTAGGAGGGCAACAACCCAGCAGCAGGGCCGCTACCTCCGCCTTTGTGCAAGGAGGAGCAGGAGGAGCACTGCCAGAGCCCTGCAAAATGACCTCCAGCAGGCCACAAATGTGCATGTGTCTGCTCAAACGGTCAGAAACAGCCTCCATGAGGGTGGTATGAGGGCCCGACGTCCACAGGTGGGGGTTGTGCTTACAGCCCAACACCGTGCAGGACGTTTGGCATTTGCCAGAGGACACCAAGATTGGCAAATTCGCCACTGGCGCCCTGTGCTCTTCACAGATGAAAGCAGGTTCACACTGAGCACATGTGACAGACGTGACAGAGTCTGGAGACGCCGTGGAGAACGTTCTGCTGCCTGCAACATCCTCCAGCATGACCGGTTTGGCGGTGGGTCAGTCATGGTGTGGGGTGGCATTTCTTTGGGGGGCCGCACAGCCCTCCATGTGCTCGCCAGAGGTAGCCTGACTGCCATTAGGTACCGAGATGAGATCCTCAGACCCCTTGTGAGACCATATGCTGGTGCGGTTGGCACTGGGTTCCTCCTAATGCAAGACAATGCTAGACCTCATGTGGCTGGAGTGTGTCAGCAGTTCCTGCAAGAGGAAGGCATTGATGCTATGGACTGGCCCGCCCGTTCCCAGACCTGAATCCAATTGAGCACATCTGGGACATCATGTCTCGCTCCATCCACCAACGCCACGTTGCACCACAGACTGTCCAGGAGTTGGCGGATGCTTTAGTCCAGGTCTGGGAGGAGATCCCTCCGGAGACCATCCGCCACCTCATCAGGAGCATGTCCAGGCGTTGTAGGGAGGTCATACAGGCACGTGGAGGCCACACACACTACTGAGCCTCATTTTGACTTGTTTTAAGGACATTACATCAAAGTTGGATCAGCCTGTAGTGTGGTTTTCCACTTTAATTTTGAGTGTGACTCCAAATCCAGACCTCCATGGGTTGATACATTTGATTTCCATTGATAATTTTTGTGTGATTTTGTTGTCAGCACATTCAACTATGTAAAGAAAAAAATATTTAATAAGAATATTTCATTCATTCAGATCTAGGATGTGTTATTTTAGTGTTCCCTTTATTTTTTTGAGCAGTGTATTTCAAAAGCAATTTCATCAAGGCACTGCATTTGAAAATGGTATTTTGTAGAATTCTGCCCTCTTGTGGTTCTGCAAGGGACACCTTTACATTTAGTAACTGTCCATCATTCAGTTCAAAATAAACTACAAGTAAATGTGCCTCTCACGCCACACTAGATTCTCTTATAATCTTGTTAATGTCTCCTATAATTATTACCATAACACATTGCTGGTGAACAAGATACCGTAGCTTTAATAGATTGATGTAGGTTCCTTATTTCCAATTTAATCTATGCTCAGCTGTGTATTGTCAAATCATGTGTAGACGTTTAATTACAATAAGCATGTAACATAGAATAGCTTAGGCCTACATCTTCAAGTGGGCTGTTTTTTGGCTATTAAATGGAGAAATTGCATTGTTGTTAATCAAGCTAATCCCTGTTTATCCAAACAAAATGCCTTGATTAAGGCAAAGAGTTGCAAGTCAAACACGGGCCATGCAGCTAATCAATTTAAACTTAGAAGACAACCGATTACAGCATTAAGCTGTTGTGTACACGGCATGCACTACTATTATTCAGCTGCTGAGTGGAAGGCCATCTACAGCCTTAACTGCTTGCATTAGTTAGAAATGCTACATTTTATCGCCGTATGGTTGTTAATGAACATCTGTTTGGTTTTTTCAAATGTAATATTGAATCCTGGTCTTATCATTCTATTGCGATTTGGGTTTTTAGGAGAGGACGAGGACAATGATGATGAAAACGAGGAGGAAGCTGAAGATGACAATGTTGATGATGCTGATCTGGAGGATGGAGAGGCTGAAGATGATGATGATGATGAAGAGATTGAGAGTGACACTGCTAAGAAGAAAAGCTTGGTATCTAAGCGGAAGGAGACGGACATGACACTTCCCTCAGAGACAGACTTACATAAGCTAACAGAGGGGATGGATCACTTTGAAGAGAGCGAAGAGGAGTATGATGATGAAGAAAGTGGCGATGATGATGGAGAGAACGAGGAAGATGAGGATGAAGAGATGGAGGATGAAGCTGACGATGTGGGAGCTGTGATGATATTTTCTTAAGAGAAGGTGGATGAAGAGGTGGAGAAAGGGAAAGCTTGGAAAGATCAACTTGGTATGTATTTTGATAGACCTGCTATGTGTAATATACACTGCTCAAAAAAATAAAGGGAACACTAAAATAACACATCCTAGATCTGAATGAATGAAATATTCTTATTAAATACCATTTTCTTTACATAGTTGAATGTGCTGACAACAAAATCACACAAAAATGATCAATGGAAATCAAATTAATCAACCCATGGAGGTCTGGATTTGGAGTCACACTCAAAATTAAAGTGGAAAACCACACTACAGGCTGATCCAACTTTGATGTAATGTCCTTAAAACAAGTCAAAATGAGGCTCAGTAGTGTGTGTGGCCTCCACGTGCCTGTATGACCTCCCTACAACGCCTGGACATGCTCCTGATGAGGTGGCGGATGGTCTCCTGAGGGATCTCCTCCCAGACCTGGACTAAAGCATCCGCCAACTCCTGGACAGTCTGGTGGATGGAGCGAGACATGATGTCCCAGATGTGCTCAATTGGATTCAGGTCTGGGGAACGGGCGGGCCAGTCCATAGCATCAATGCCTTCCTCTTGCAGGAACTGCTGACACACTCCAGCCACATGAGGTCTAGCATTGTCTTGCATTAGGAAGAACCCAGGGCCAACCGCACCAGCATATGGTGTCACAAGGGGTCTGAGGATCTCATCTCGGTACCTAATGGCAGTCAGGCTACCTCTGGCGAGCACATGGAGGGCTGTGCGGCCCCCCAAAGAAATGCCACCCCACACCATGACTGACCCACCGCCAAACCGGTCATGCTGGAGGATGTTGCAGGCAGCAGAACGTTCTCCACGGCGTCTCCAGACTCTGTCACGTCTGTCACATGTGCTCAGTGTGAACCTGCTTTCATCTGTGAAGAGCACAGGGCGCCAGTGGCGAATTTGCCAATCTTGGTGTTCTCTGGCAAATGCCAAACGTCCTGCACAGTGTTGGGCTGTAAGCACAACCCCCACCTGTGGACGTCGGGCCCTCATACCACCCTCATGGAGGCTGTTTCTGACCGTTTGAGCAGACACATGCACATTTGTGGCCTGCTGGAGGTCATTTTGCAGGGCTCTGGTAGTGCTCCACCTGCTCCTCCTTGCACAAAGGCGGAGGTAGCGGTCCTGCTGCTGGGTTGTTGCCCTCCTACGGCCTCCTCCACGTCTCCTGATGTACTGGCCTGTCTCCTGGTAGCGCCTCCATGCTCTGGACACTACGCTGACAGACACAGCAAACCTTCTTGCCACAGCTCGCATTGATGTGCCATCCTGGATGAGCTGCACTACCTGAGCCACTTGTGTGGGTTGTAGACTCCGTCTCATGCTACCACTAGAGTGAAAGCACCGCCAGCATTCAAAAATGACCAAAACATCAGCCAGGAGGCATAGGAACTGAGAAGTGGTCTGTGGTCACCACCTGCAGAACCACTCCTTTATTGGGGGTGTCTTGCTAATTGCCTATAATTTCCACCTTTTGTCTATTCCATTTGCACAACAGCATGTGAAATTTATTGTCAATCAGTGTTGCTTCCTAAGTGGACAGTTTGATTTCACAGAAATGTGATTGACTTGGAGTTACATTGTGTTGTTTAAGTGTTCCCTTTATTTTTCTGAGCAGTGTATATTCTTCACAATGATGAACCAACTTAAGCACATATTGTCATCTATTTTTCTCAGTAGACAACCGTGTCATTATTTTATTGAATCTTCACAGCTCTTTGGGACCAGCTACTTGAGGGGCAAATTAAAGTGCAGAAAGCTCTTCTGACAGCCAATAAGCTGCCACAAACACATACCTTCCCATAGTTCAAGAAGAGGGGTGGAGCAGAGTTTGCTGGAGCGTTGAAGAATAGTGAGTGCATT
The DNA here is from genome assembly GCF_016432855.1 of Salvelinus namaycush. NCBI lineage: Eukaryota > Metazoa > Chordata > Actinopteri > Salmoniformes > Salmonidae > Salvelinus > Salvelinus namaycush. Next base: position 21,089,705 of record NC_052309.1, on the reverse strand, counting down.
GTTTCTGGTTATATTTTAAACTACATTTTATTTGACAGCTACCAAGAATATTAAATTAATTTAACTTTGTTGATCCCCAGGGGGAAATTGAGAAAAAAGGGAAATTACACAAAAACACACATTACAAAGTTAATAAATGATGTGGTGATAATACTGAATGTTTTGTCTAGACATGTTATCTCCCAGACACAGATTTAGAAAATTAGTATTGCTTGCCTGCATATGCAGTGATTATTAGTGCGTAACATAAGTTACTTTAAACGCAATGGCATTTGAAACATGAATTTTTAATCTTGGTGGACAAGGCTGGAGCTAGTGTTATGGTTTAGTATTTGGTGAGTAGAAAATAATTCAAACTATGTGACTAGAATCTGAAGTAGGCTTGGCTGTCGGTAAAAACATCACTACAGGAAGATTGTCATAACGAAATCATATTTTCTGTCTTTTCTTATAAGAATATCTTAATCCTTAATTCCACAGTGGAATCATATGTGAAACGCTAGTTTGCTTTTCTCTCATTATTGTTTAAACCTGACAGATTTGTCGTGATTCTTCTAATACTATTTTTCTCAAGGCGTGATGGTAGTCCACCTCCCTCATGAAAATCACTCACACAATTTTATAATCAATGCCCACAGTAATAGGATTCCTCTGGCCATGGGCAATTAATACAGTTTTTCCCTTTCTTTCTCCCCGCGCTGATCTCAAAGCTACGAGACACTGGCTTCTCTTCATTTGCATATTTATTACATTGGACTCAAATCTGGCGAGTGATTGATGTGGAGCCTGCCTCCTGAATTTTTAGCGGCCCATTATTATGAAAGGGAGGGAGGGGGCTCCAGCGTGCCAGTGTACTTTTGATTAAAGTTGAAGAGGAAGGAATCATAAGTGTTCCCCACCTCCTTTCTTTTCCTACACCCTGTGATTTGGAGGGCAAAGTCTCGAAGATTTGTGGCATGTTTTAATGGATGTTGACGAGATGTGGACTAACAACAGCCGAGGCAGATCTGCTCCAAAACATTTTATGCTTGAGGGGAATACTTTCTGTAGATTGGTTGACAAGTGAAGTTATATTTTCTATTGTTATGCGGTATAACTTTGTTTTATTATTTTCCCTTTTCCACCCAGCTAATATTGAGGATTTGACTTGCACCGTTATGCCATTTACACTCATACTTCCTTAATTCATTTTTATTTATTTATTTATTTCACCTTTATTTAACCAGGTAGGCAAGTTGAGAACAAGTTCTCATTTACAATTGCGACCTGGCCAAGATAAAGCAAAGCAGTTCGACACATACAACAACACAGAGTTACACATGGAGTAAAACAAACATACAGTCAATAATACAGTAGAAAAATAAGTCTATATACAATGTGAGCAAATGAGGTGAGATAAGGGAGGTAAAGGCAAAAAAAGGCCATGTTGGCGAAGTAAATACAATATAGCAAGTAAAACACTGGAATGGTAGATTTGCAGTGGAAGAATGTGCAAAGTAGAAATAGAAATAATGGGGTGCAAAGGAGCAAAATAAATAAATAAATACAGTAGGGGAAGAGGTAGTTGTCTGGGCTAAATTATAGATGGGCTATGTACAGGTGCAGTAATCTGTGAGCTGCTCTGACAGCTGGTGAGGGAGATAAGTGTTTCCAGTTTCAGAGATTTTTGTAGTTCGTTCCAGTCATTGGCAGCAGAGAACTGGAAGGAGAGGCGGCCAAAGGAGGAATTGGCTTTGGAGGTGACCAGAGAGATATACCTGCTGGAGCGCGTGCTACAGGTGGGTGCTGCTATGGTGACCAGCGAGCTGAGATAAGGGGGGACTTTACCTAGCAGGGTCTTGTGTAATCATATTTACTACTAATTGTCATTTCAGAGTTTGACAAAGACCAATGTTAAGTTTACTTTAGACAACACCATATTCATAGCATGTTTCCCTCTATCTTTACCCTCTTGGTTCCCATATCTCTCTGTTAGTATATTACATCCTGACAGCATGTTCTCTCTATGATGTTCTGTAAGGTCACAAAGCCCTGAAGGCTCTCCAGAGTCTCCACTGGAGCTACAGGACCAGCTGCTCCATCAGAACCCAGACACTAGGCCCATCTCCCTGGGCACGACCTGGGGAGCACACAGGTCAGCACTGTCTCTCCTCCACACCCACAGACAGCACACGTTGTACTCTGCTACATGGACCACTCTCCTGATTAACATTAAATGCTCTGAATTTCAACCTACTTCCGGCTTTAAAGGCCCAGTGTAGTCAAACTTTTTTTCCTGTGTTTTGTATCATATTGTACAACAGCTGATGAAACTAACACTGAAAAAGTGTGAATACATTTGCTGACATCACCAGGCGGTATAAGTTGATATAGACCAATAACAAAGCGAGTTCAAAACCTCTCTGCCATGACCGGGAGACCCATGAGGTGGCGAACAACTGTACGGTGTTTCCTCTGACACATTGGTGCGGCTGGCTTCCGGGTTAAGCAAGAAGCGGTGCGGCTTGGCGGGGTCGTGTTGCGGAGGACGCTTGGCTCTCGACCTTCGCCTTCCCCGAGTTCGTACGGGAGTTGCAGCGTTCAGACAAGACTGTAACTACCAATTGGATATCACGAAAAAGGGGTAAAATGTACCAAAACAATAAATTAATATAAAAACTCTGCCAATAACAGCTAATGTTCAAGATTACATATACCTCCCCCTCTCCACTAAGAACACTCTCAGACAGTCCCTAACAACATTTTTGCTTGAGAAATAGTTTTTTGCTAAAAAGCAATTTTTGTTTCTCTTTGACCATTTGAATGGAAAACTATTACAGTAAGGTTCTTATTAATTGTTACCCAGATTCAAATCAAATGTTGTCACATTTCCCGAATACAACAGGTATAGACCTTACAGTGAAATGCTTACTTACAAGCCCTAAACCAACAATGCAGTTTTAAGAAAAATAAGTGTTCAGTAAAAAATAGATTTTAGTACAATTTTTTCTTTACAAATAATTAAAGAGCAGCAGTAACATACAGGGGGTACCAGTACAGAGTCATGAAAAGTATGAAAAAATAGAACTGTTTGGCCATAATGACCATTGTTATGTTTGGAGGAAAAAGGGGGATGCTTGCAAGCCGAAGAACACGATCCCAACCATGAAGCATAGGGGTGGCAGCATCATGTTGTGGGCGTGCTTTGCTGCAGGAGGGACTGGTGCGCTTCACAAAATAGATGGCATCAGGAGGAAGGAAAATTATGTGGATATATTGAAGCAACATCAGTCAGGAAGTTAAAGCTTGGTCACAAATGGGTCTTCCAAATGGACAATGACCACAAGCATACTTCCAAAGTTGTGGCAAAATGGCTTAACGACAACAAAGTCAAGGTATTGGAGTGGCCATCACAAAGCCCTGACCTCAAACCTATAGAAAGTTATGTGGGCAGAACTGAAAAAGCGTAGGTGAGCAAGGAGGCCTACAAACCTGATTCAGTTACACCAGCTTTGTCAGAAGGAATGGGACAAAATTCACCCAACATATTGTGGGAAGCTTGTGGAAGGCTACCCGAAACGTTTGACCCAAGTTAAACAATTTAAAGGCAATGCTACCAAATACTAATTGAGTGTATGTAAACTTCTGACCCACTGGGAATGTGATGAAAGAAATAAAAGCTGAAAGAAATCATTCTCTCTACTATTATTCTGACATTTCACATTCTTAAAGTGGTGATCCTAACTGACCTAAAACAGGGAATTTTTACTTGGATTAAATGTCAGGAATTGTGAAAAACTAAGTTGAAATGTATTTGGCTAAGGTGTATGTAAACTTCCGACTTCAACTGTATCAATGATGTCGCTCTTGCTGCTGGTGATTCTCTGATCCACCTCTACGCAGACGACAAGTTCTGTATACATCTGGCCATTCTTTGGACACTGTGTTAACAAACCTCCAAACGATCTTCAATGCCATACAACTCTCTTTTCGTGGCCTCCAACAGCTCTTAAATGCTAGTAAAACTAAATGCATGCTCTTCAACCGATCGCTGCCCGCACCTGCCCGCACCTGCCCGCCCGTCTAGCATCACTACTCTGGACGGTTCTGACTTAGAATATGTGGACAACTACAAACACCTAGGTGTCTGGTTAGACTGTCAACTCTCCTTTCAAACTCATATTAAGCATCTCCAATCCAAATTAAATCTAGAATCGGCTTCATATTTCGCAACAAAACCTCCTTCACTCATGCTGCCAAACATACCCTCGTAAAACTGACTATACTACCGATTCTTGACTTTGGTGATGTCATTTACAAAATAGCCTCCAACACTCTACTCAGCAAACTGTATGTGGTCTATCACAGTGCCATCCTTTTTGTCACCAAAGCCCCATATACTACCCACCACTGCGACCTGTATGCTCTTGTTGGCTGGCCCTCACTACATATCCGTCGCCAAACCCACTGGCTCCAGGTCATCTATAAGTCTTTGCTAGGTAAAGCCCCGCCTTATCTCAGCTCACTGGTCACCATAGCAACACCCACCCGTAGCACGTGCTCCAGCAGGTATATTTCACTGGTCATCCCCAAAGCCAACACCCCCTTTGACCGCCTTTCCTTTCAGTTCTCTGCTATCAATGACTGGAACGAATTGCAAAAATCACTGAAGCTGGAGACTTATATCTCCCTCTCTCTTTAAGCATCAGCTGTGAGAGCAGCTTACCGATCACTTTACCTGTACACAGGCAATCTGTAAATAGCACACCCAACTACCTCATCCCCATATTGTTATCTATCTTTTTGATTTTTTGCACCCCAGTATCTCTACTTGCACATCATCATCTGCACATCTATCACTCCAGTGTTAATGCTAAATTGTAATTATTTTGCCTCTATGGCCTATTTATTGCCTTACCTCCCTAATCTTCTACATTTGCACACACTGTACATAGATTTTTCTATTGTGTTATTGACTGTGTGTTTGTTTATGTGTAACTCTGTGTTGTTGTTTTTGTCGCACTGCTTTGTTTTATCTTGGCCAGGTCGCAGTTGTAAATGAGAACTTGTTCTCAACTGGACTACTTGGTTAATAAAGGTGAAATAAAAATAATACAAACTGAGTTAAGGTATTGTTTTTAACTGTTCTTTATCTCTTCTCTCAGGGTTTTGGGCGTTTGACAGAAACATCCTCACCCAGGTGCTTGAGAAATTGCTATTTGCTAAGAAGCTAAAAACTCACCAGAAGCGAGCGGGTGGAGCAAGCAGAGGGAGGCGGGTGGAAAGAATGGGACAGGCAGAGCAGTGACTGTATGCTAGCAGGATAGTCCATATCGCCAATAATCTTTGCTGAGAGCAATGTTGTGTTTCCAAAAGTGGATGAATTGGCCTAATTTAGTATGTATGCTAAAGCCTAAACCCTTAGCTATCTCTCCCAATTCAAATGAGCTAAAAAAAATTGTAATAATGACAACATTAAAATAAAAACATTTGACTGCAGCGCCAGCAATAAAACGCAAAAATAGAGACACGTTCTAATTGAGCGAGACGTGAAAGCGGACAACCCGCCCGCCCTACTTCGGTTGGGTCATAATAATTCAAAACAATGCATTCTAAAATAAATCACACACATGCCTCATACGTTCACCTTTGGTGAATTTAGGCCATAAGGTACTTCAATGTTACCCAGAAATGATTTGATATTGAGATAAAAACAGCTGCATTGGCCCTTTAAAGAATATATCTCTGGTGGGAGCTTTCACCATGAAACCCTCTCTTCAGTCAGATTCCTTCTAGTTTGTTAAGCGTTCATCTGTTACAGCATTAACTGAGTGAGATACGTTAAGCTCTGTATCTTAACTTAATCTAGTCAGCAAATGCAGCATCTGAACTTTATTAACCTGAAATGTAGGCAATGTCACGGCCCAAAATGATTTCAAGCAAGGAGCATTTGTAGGTTGTTAAATACATTACGGGAGATAGAGGGGTTGTTTTAGATTAGGACCCGCGCAGCTCAGCCATCCCTCTCCCTCCTCCAGAGGTGCCACTTTATCTGGATAGCAGCCTGTTTATCTGGGGTGCTACATCTGGAGTTTATGGCTTCACCTCCTGCATCGCTACATGACAGAGAGCTTTCTCTCTCCCACTCTCTACCTCGTTCTCACCCCTCCCTCCCTCCCTCTCCCCTCCTCTTCCTCTCTCTTCTCTCTCGGGGGACAGAGCAGCTGCTGAAAGCTAACACATGTCTGAAAGACCTGGACGAGGAGATCTTTGATGATGATGATTTCTATCACCAGGTAAATATCAACCCTTCTGCATGAAACAATCATCACACAAGGGCTGAAGCATTCCTAAAAAGATCTATTGTTTGATACCACACTTCCATTTTGTTACAAAAGTGGACGTGTATTACAGGCAGCATATCAGGAGTAAGCGATGCTGTGCTCTTGGGAATGGTGCCTGGATCTACATTGTGTCGCGTGAAGTACCAAGACTGCCCTTGTTATTATAGTTGGTCCTTCAGAGGACAATGTCCTGTCATTCGAGTCTCCCCCAGTCTGAGGGCTCCGGAAGTGCAGCTCAGAGCCGTTCCCTATGGGACTAAGCCTGCTCCAGTAATACTCCAGTAATACATGGTTTTAATGTGGTTAACCTCTCACAGCAGGCCAGAGCTGGACTGATCTTTGCATCCACCGAAACCTTTTTAGTCAGCAACTCTGTGCATGCCATAAATCACTGTTGTGCATTTGTGTGTGTGATGCTGACTCCTATAGTACTGTAATGGCTCTCTCTACACCGCTCAGTACAGCTGAGGCGTAGTCATTAACCATGTCTGTGAACAGAGCGATCACTCCCACACTGGATTAGAGTCATTATGTAGCACCAATGGAGCTTTAACAGTTACATTCACCAAGGAACTGCAAGATATGCACATTCCTAACCTACGTCCTGATCAAGGATGAGGAAAGCTATGGGGACATGCACACTGTAGTGTGCATGTTGTGTTGCTGGTGACTTGGTAGTGCCCATTCTCGCTATCTTTCCCTGTCTCAGAGCCTGGAAGCTGGCCATACAGAGAGAGAGCCCCATAGAGGGAGAGCCAGAGGGGTTAATTGGGGACATTAATGAAGATTCTCTCTCTCCTGATAGGGGTCAGGGAGAGGGCTGCATGGTGGCCGATTTTAAAACGAAATGGTCCAGTCAGTCAAGACGAGACGTTATTATCTCTGGGGGGAACACAAAGGAACAGGGCTGAGTAATGAAACTACTCCCTGTAATGTGGGGCTGTGTGTGGGGTTATGTGTAGTCAGAGTCAGTTGTGTGAATCAATGAGAACTGTCCTCATTAAGATGTTGTACTGTGAGGTCCAGTGCTGATGATCCTCTGGGGTCCTGGCACTGTGTTACTCTTCTAACTGAGGCTGATGCCCAGCGGTGGTTCATTCTGGCAGAGCCTGGCTGGTCTGGGCCTAGGTTCTGTGGTTGGCTGCTGGGCTGACGCTGTTGAAGAGGTCCAGGTTAAGTGAATGGATTTGCTGCTAGGGCAGAGAGGAGGGGGAGAGAGGGAGCTCTGTACTCTGGTGAATGAGCAGGGGGGATAAATATATCCACACACACACACACAGGAAACACTAAGTCTCCCCTTTTGGTCTCTTTTTCCTCCGCTCACCTTATTCTGTTTAAAACAGCTTCTGCGGGTGCTTATTGAACGTAAGACAAGTGCTGCAGACCCCAACGACCAGGTGGCTATGGGGAGGTGAGTGATGTGTGTGTGCATGCGTCTGTGTGTGTGGTGCTGAGATCTGGGATTACCCCTCTAGGCTTTGTCTGATAGGGGTCCTCTCCTCTCCTACTCTTCCAGACAATGGCTAGCCATTCAGAAGCTTCGCAGTAAGATCGAAAAGAAAGTGGCCACCAAGGCGAGCAAGAGCCGCAAAGTCAGTTGAGTGGAGGGAACAGCGAAGGTATACAGTGAGGAAATATTGATTCACTAGAATATTTCCTTTTCTCCACATTAAAACTCTGACAATAATTGAGTGCCCTTGTTTCCATGTACGTCTTGTTCCATTTATGTCCGTTAGCAGTATTAGGTGCAGTCGGTCTGTTTTTAGCATCCACTGCAGAACAATCTGTGTTTCTCTGTCCGTGGAGGCCCCAATGACCGCATGTATTACCCTTGGTTCGTTTATGAAAAAACAAATAGATTTCACTTCCTCTAATGCCAGTTTGTCTAATGTCCTTTCAGTTATTTGAGTGATCTTTTATAGAAAATGTCCCCATCTGTTAATGTAAATTCCATTTATATAGACTCTTTTTTTTCAACTACGCTATTTGTGGAAAGGTCAGCCTTTTATTTGGGGCCTTTTGTGCCCATTGTATTTCTCTGTGTTTATCTTATACACGCAGGCACACTGAACTAACACATGGACTCAAATACTCACATTTATTAACGGACAAACCACAGTTACACACATGTACATTGCATTAACATTTTAGTCATTTAGCAGACACTCTTATCCAGAGTTAATTACAACATAATTGAAATGGTGTGTATTCCCTATTTTTGATGATGTTTGTTCTTGCGTGCGTATCTGTCTAGGTTCCACATCCACAGTAAGCTGGTGAACATCATGGCCCCCATCGACCACAGCTCCATGAATGATAACGCACGGCGAGTCTCTTATTGTTCACGCATTACATGAGTAAAGGCAGCACTTTTCACTGACATGCCAATATTGACCTGTTCTTCAACCTATCACCTCCTCTATCTTGGGGCTGGAAATCACAGAGCTCAGTGTTCCTCTGTCCTGTCCTCTTGTCACAGCCATCTGACACACAGCCTCACTCACAAACCTGAAATGACTGTCCCTATAACGGCTACCCTCCCATAAATCTCTGAATGCTGCTTTGCTCGCCTGCTCTCCTGCACTCACACACAGACGTTGTTCCCCTTTTAGCTTTTTTGTTACCAACGTCTGTAGTTGGTCAGTGTGATTTCTAAATGAGAAGAACAGGTTCTTCAGTTGTAGACTGCTGATTGTCCTATTATGTGAGTTTACAAATGCCATAGCAGGAGTGTTGTAGTCTTCCATTTGCTAGTGGGTCCATATTGATTCCAAGCACACACTGGAGACAGAGAGGACAGTAGATGGCTAGTCCCCTGACTGTCCTCCTTATCTGTCCTCGTCCAGTACATACTGTAGGTAGGCAGGGTAGTACAGGCTGAGGTTGTGTTTACTGTGAGATGACAGGTATTCTAAACGCGGTAATAACTGACCAATGGCGTGACCTTGCCCTGCCGTGTGTACAGCCCACCTCATTTCCATAGCAATCAATGGCCTACAGTAATAATGGTGATGTATGGCCGTTGCATCAGGCTGTTCACTGACCTTTCTCAGAGAGACACACTGGGTGACCTTTTGGAATGAATGCCCCGGCACAGCCCTCCTCACCCTCTATATCACCCTCCCTCCCGGACCTCTTATCTCTCTCCCCCACCACCGTATCTCAACGCTGCGCTGGCTTCACGGACGCAGCCCGCAATGCTCCACTGGCTCCATGAATGTTAATGTGAGGGGGGAGGGGGGCTGTCACAGACAGGTCCCACATACAATGCAGGATCTAAACGCTGTTTGTTTATTAATAAAGGTGCGTGGTGGAGCTGATGAGTGAGTAGGCTCTTTTTATTTTATACTGACTTTTTCCGGCCCTGCACCCACTAAAGGATGTGCATTTGATCACTCTTGACACACACATGCAAGTGTCATGCATACATTTCATGCACATTGCACACCTGTGCACATTTAAGTCCTCTAGAAGGTATTTAGACATTCATCATGGCACATTTCTGCATGTAATATATAGGAGATGAGATTTGAGGCAGGCTTCACCTCCAACCACACTTCAGCTCCCCTGTTCCTCGTCTCTCGTCTTCTCTCCCTCGCACACGCACACGCACACACACACACACACACACACACACACACACACACACACACACACACACACACACACACACACACACACACACACACACACACACAGAGAGAGAGAGAGACACACACACACACACACAGAGAGAGACACACACACACACAGAGACACACAGTCAGTCAGTCCTATTTTAGGCTGGGTTCTGAGCCTCTCCTCCTCCCCTGTCTTCCCGGCGCTCCTCAGTATTCCCCAGCCGATATTTACCGAGCTCAGGCAGAATGAGAATTTATGCATTATGTGGTGATGATCAGAATGTATTGTAATCCTTGACCCTGGTGGCGCATTTCAAATGAGGATTGGGGATTAAGCCCCTGTGGCTGGCTGACAGACACGTTGGCTCCCTGCCCCCTGAGAACAACACAAGGCTCCTCTTTATCACAACACATTACACAGATACAGGGACTGGGACCCTGCACTGACTGTTATGCTGTAGTGGACACAGATTTGTAATAGGTTATAATCTGTATAGCATGCTATTGTAGGAGTGGTTACTTCTCTACCCTGGCCAACACAAACTATAGGTTGTTTGACACCACTGCAGTAAAGAGCAGTGCAGTGTGGGAGAAATGGTTGTCCCGTTCATGTTCTGCAGTGATGTCTCTGGGACTCTACCTCTGGCTACCTATAGTTGGTCGGGTCCTTTGCCTTTTCCCATGGAAGTGGACCCACAGCAGTTCTGGTATGACTGGCTGCATTCAGATCAGAGCAGCACAGGTCAACTGGCTGCATTCAGATCAGAGCAGCACAGGTCAACTGGCTGCACCAGAGCAGCACAGGTCAACTGGCTGCACCAGAGCAGCACAGGTCAACTGGCTGCACCAGAGCAGCACAGGTCAACTGGCTGCACCAGAGCAGCACAGGTCAACTGGCTGCACCAGAGTAGCACAGGTCAACTGGCTGCACCAGAGTAGCACAGGTCAACTGGCTGCACCAGAGTAGCACAGGTCAACTGGCTGCACCAGAGCAGCACAGGTCAACTGGCTGCACCAGAGCAGCACAGGTCAACTGGCTGCACCAGAGTAGCACAGGTCAACTGGCTGCACCAGAGCAGCACAGGTCAACTGGCTGCACCAGAGTAGCACAGGTCAACTGGCTGCACCAGAGTAGCACAGGTCAACTGGCTGCACCAGAGTAGCACAGGTCAACTGGTTGCACCAGAGTAGCACAGGTCAACTGGCTGCACCAGAGTAGCACAGGTCAACTGGCTGCACCAGAGTAGCACAGGTCAACTGGCTACACCAGAGTAGCACAGGTCAACTGGCTGCACCAGAGTAGCACAGGTCAACTGGCTGCACCAGAGTAGCACAGGTCAACTGGCTGCACCAGAGTAGCACAGGTCAACTGGCTGCACCAGAGTAGCACAGGTCAACTGGCTGCACCAGAGTAGCACAGGTCAACTGGCTGCACCAGAGTAGCACAGGTCAACTGGCTCCCTTGATTCTCTAATAATCTCAACACAATTAACGGAGACATGTCACTTCTGGTGGCATCACATACTGCCATCTAGTGTCTATTCTATATGCAGACAGACGCACACAGGCTTTACATGCTGTACATTTGTATGTAAATGCTGAACATTATGTTTTATGGATGTAGAAAACAGTTGTGATCTATGTGCAGACAGTCGTACACAAACAAAACTAGCCCTGTCTCAAAATTAGGCTCTATTGGCCGATCTATCTGAGTAGAGCCACTTTGGCTGGAATATTTGACTGATTGAAATGACTGAGCTGGTCAGGGAAGGAGGAGGCAGCCCAGCGAGATGGAGATTGAGAGCAGCTGGGGCCTTTCCCTGATTCCCTCCCTGCCTGCCTGTGTTGGTCTGCTTTTTGTCATGGACAGGCCTGTCAAAGACAGTGACAGACACTTGTGTTCAGGCCGTAATCAGACGGCACTGGGCTCCGTAAAGACCCTTCTCTGTCTCATCTGGCCTATTGCATATACCTCCCTAATTGGAATCCTGCAACTGGGTCCCTGGCATTATCTCTCAAGTACCGTCAAGTCATTGAGACGCATGAATGTGGAATTATTCCTGCTCCCGATGCATGATTGAGACCTCTCCTTCTTTTCTGTCTCATCCCTCCGTCATCCGCTGATTTCCTCTTTTGTCACATTAAAATGTTAAGTCTGTGGCGAAGCCAGGTTTGATCATAATTTTGCCATAATTTTGCCATTCTTGTTATTGAAAAAAGTGATGTTTCAAATGTTTTTCTCCTTGATGGTGTAGGACTGAGTTGTATCGCTCACTATTCAGGAAGAATGCATTGTGCTCCCGAGTGGCACAGCGGTCTAAGGCACTGCATCTTAGTGCAAGAGTCGTCACTACAGTCCCTGGTTCGAATCCAGGCTGTATCACATCCAGCTGTGATTGGGAGTCCCATAGGGAGGTCGCACAATTGACCCAGCGTCGTCCGGGTCTGGCTGGGGTAAGCTGTCATCGTAAATAAGAATGTGTTCTTAACTGACTTGCCATGTTAAATAAAAAATACAATTTGCTGAAGGTGCAGTGCGGGAGTGACATGCTCTGAGCTAGTAGGAGAGATGCACAGCAGAACAGAAGGCAGAACCCAGGAGATAAACACATGCCTCTTCCTGTGGTCTGGCCCTCTCCTCTAAAGGCTTATGAACAGCACCAGTCTAGATGTTAGTTCAGAATGGACCTGACTGGTTTGGAATCGGCCTCATTGACTTGAAGATACGGTTTTCTTCATTAGGTTTAAATATGTGATTTTGATACTATCAGATTTATTTATTTTTTGCCAAGTTGCAACAAACACTCAAACTCTCTCTCTTGTTGTGATGTGTGTTTTGTCTTATATTTATATTGTATTTATTTTTTATTTTGAATCCCAGGCCCCCGTCCCCGCAGGAGGCCTTTTGTCTTTTGGTAGGCCATCATTGTAAATTGTAAATGGTTAAATAAAGATTAAATAAAAAGAAATCAATAAAAAGTTGTTTCTATTATCCCCATTTTATGTCTGTCAGGTGATTTGTCTGCTGACCAATGGAGGGAAATTAACCCACCCCAGAGTTGGTTGGTGATTAAATGTATTGTTGTTTTTAAACTTATTATGGGGGGAAAAACACTTAAAAACCTAACAAGCAGCCATGCCAAACATAACAAAGCAATTCCTCGTAACTTTCTCTAAACAATCCCGTTCTCTCCGCTTCAGTAGAAGTAGTGGAGGAAGGGTCTGATGCTGCAGTTTGTCAGTGATTAGCGCTGGAATTAGCCAGCCTAGCGTGCCTCTACAAATGAGCAAAGCCCTCTGGGAGACCGGAGAGGCCAGGCAAGGCGCATTTCCAATTATACCACCAAATGACTCATTTTCTTATTGGGTCTCCCATAATTGTGATGGGTATTGGGTGTATGCAACTCAATTTGTCTTACATATTTGTTGGTAGGATGGTAATAGAGTTGACGGAGCCAAGGGGACGATATGAAAGTGAGACAGGAAAAAAACTAAAGGGATGAGATGGATTCCTCACTATTTGTTTGATTCGTCTCATCCCTCTTAAGACGGTTGAAGTTTAAAAGCCCATACATTTAAAAAAATGCCACTGATCATCTGTGGGTTGAGGCATGAGAAGAGAATATCATTTCAGAGTAATCAGAATGTCTCCCCCCAAGTATTATACTTCTCTCACTGCATTTGGCAGAATTGCTGAAGTATGATGGTGGTGTGATAATCTATCATGGATGATCTATTTCTCCAGGGGCTAGGCCACCTTCACTTTGCCATGAAGATATTTTTATGTGGATTATAATACACTGAACAAAAATATACAGTAAACACAACATGTAAAGTGTTGGTCAAATGTTTCATGAGCTGAAATAAAAGATTCCAGAAATGTTCCATACGCACAAAAAGCTTATTTCTCCTAAATGTTCTTAACAAATTAGTTTATATCCCTGTTTGTAAGCATTTGTCCTTTGCCAAGATAATCCATCCACCTGACAGTTGTGGCATATCAAGAAGCGGATTAAACAGCATGATCATTACACAGGTGCACCTTGTGCTGGGGACAATAAAAGGCCACTCTAAAATGTGCAGTTTTGTCACACAACACAATACCACAGATGTCTCAAGTTGAGAGGGAGTGTGCAATTGGCCCGCTGACTGCAGGACTGTCCACCAGAGCTATTGCTAGAGAATTGAATGTTAATTTATCTACCATAAGCCTCCTCCAACATCGTTTTAGAGTATTTGGCAGTAATGTCCAACCAGCCTCACAACTGCAGACCACGTGTATGGCGTGGTGTGGGTGGGCGGTTTGCTGATGTCAACGTTGTGAACAAAGTACCCCATGGTGGAGTATGGGCAGGCATAAACTACAGACAATGAACACAATTGCATTTTATCGATGGCAATTTGAATGCACAGAGATACCGTGATGAGATCCTGAGGCCCATTGTCGTGCCATTCATCTGCCGCCATCACCTCATGTTTCAGCATGATAATGCACGGCCCCATGTCGCAAGGATCTGCACACAATTCCTGGAAGATGAAAATGTCCCAGTTCTTCCATGGCCTTCATACTCACCAGACATGTCACCCATTGAGCACGTTTGGGATGCTTTGAATCGACATGTACGACAGAATGATCCAGTTTCCACCAATATCCAGCAACTTCGCATTGAAGAGGAGTAGGACAACATTCCACAGGCCCCAATCAACAGCCTGATTAACTCTATGAGAAGGAGATGTGTTGTGCTGCATGAGGCAAATGGTGGTCACACCAGATACTAACTGGTTTTCTGATCCACTCCCCTATCTTTTTTAAAAAGATATCTGTGACCAACAGATGCATATCTGTATTATCAGTCATGTGAAATCTATAGATTAAGGCCTAATTAATGTATTTCATTTGACTGATTGCCTTAAATGAACTGTTACTCAGTAAAACCTTAGAAATTGCTGCATCATGTGTTTATATTTTTGTTAACTATAAATTGACATTTGTAAGGGGTAGATGTATTTTTCGTTAGGGATTTATTTTTAATTAATCAATGGTTTCATATGTTGAAGGCAAGCAATAGGTAGAATAAATGTTTTTGGTTACCTCAGTGCCTGTGTGAACTTGCGGTTACAGTCACTGACCCATCACACAACTCAAAAGTTAACAGTTAAGGTTAGTGAGTCCTTAAGGTTAGTGCTATGGTTCGGGAAGGTTAAAAACAAAATGATAAAAAAACGACGTGTCTATGTCTCAGTATTATTTTGGTGCTTGCTAGAGAGCATTGTGAATTGCCATAACGCAGTGGTCTAAGCAGCGCGCTCCAGCTCCAAGCCTCACGAGTGCTGGGCAGTCTCATGAGTAGTGACCAGTCCAGTAGCGTTAGTTCAGCAAAGGACCGAGTTTGGGAAGCCCTGGACTAGCCTTTCATCGGTTTTCTCACCTTTCATTACGTGACAATGGATAGGCTAACGGGTAGCCTATTGGAATATAGTCAAATAACACTAGATTATCTCCAGTTGATGTCATTCAAACATTAATAGGCCTACATGCTAAATTCACCCGCACAGCTGATCTCCAGTTGCAACCATTATTGGTCACCTCATTACCGCTCCCTAAAATGTGTGTGTTACCTTAAAGTTAGTCCTGCTTGCAACCAACGTCTTTCAAGATATGTTCGCCCTCTGGTTGGTATTGTAATCGGAACAATGTAGTGTCCTTTTTGAACATACTAAGGGCTCTATTCAATCCGCATCGCAGAAGTTCAGCTTTTCAGCATGACACAAATGTAAAGGGTAGTGTTCCCACTTTAGCAGAGACTGTATTCAACGCCGCATATGTCGCCTCAAACGGAAATTACCTTTACATTTTTATCACGGAATCTGTAACGCTTTAGTTTGAATAGATTGAATAGAGCCCTATGGGAGATGTATTCATTTTACAAGCATTCCGTTCAATATAAAAACGTACAGTATTTCCTTATTTACCATGTCAAATCTACTGTGGCAATTCACCCGACGCTTTCTATGAATGGAAATGAATGCTTGTGTAACCTATTATTATTTTATTCATGTCCTATTTGGGTGATTCTGCAACTTCGGGCACTTTGGCCCTGCAAGCTTTCAGAAATAAAACTTATTGAAACACCATTTTACCAGTATTATAATTGTCTTTGATTTGTCCAGAAACAATATCTGATAATGGCTGCGATCGTACTATTTAGGAATGTATATATTTGTCATTTTCCCCAGACAGCCAGAGACAAAGGTAATTTCCATCGTCATTAAACATCCATTTTAGTTGAAAATGAAATATCATACAATTTATTTAACACATTTGTACATGACCTTGTATTGAATATTGTTTTAAGTGATTTTTATGGTTTTCCTAATATTAATATTTCAACCCTATCCCTGAATGTTTAAACTTGCCTTGGTCACAGCTGAAAACATCATGAAAAATAAGATATTTCCACCCAAACTTTTTGTGAAATTATGATAACCAAATGATTTCCATATCTAAAACAAATCAATCAATGTAAAGTATACATAATATACTAATATACCTAAAAAAATATGGGTTGTGATGGAAATGTTTTGGTACCATTCCCCAGATCTGTGCCTCAACACAATCCTGTCTCGGAGCTCTATGTTCAATTCCTTCGGAGCTCTATGTACAATTCCTTCGACCTCATGGCTTGGTTTTTGCTCTGACATGCACTGCCAACTGTGGGACCTTATATATACAGGTGTGTGTCTTTCCAAATCATGTCTAATCAATGGAATTTACCACAGGTGGACTCCAATCAAGTTGTAGAAACATTTTAAGGATGAACAATGGGAAAAAAATGCACCTGACCTCAATTTCAAGATTCATAGTAAAGGGTCTGAATACTTACAGTACCAGTCAAAAGTTTGAACACACCTACTCATTCAAGGGTTTTTCTTTATTTTTACTATTTTCTACATTGTAGAATAATAGAAGACATCAAAACTATGAAATAACACATGGAATCATGTAGTAACCAAAAAAGTGTTAAACAAATCCAAATATATTTGAGATTCTTCAAAGTAGCCACCTTTTGCCTTGATGCCAGCTTTGCACACTCTTGGCATTCTCTCAACCAGCTTGACCTGGAATGCTTTTCCAACAGTCTTGAAGGACTTCCCACATGCTGAGCACTTGTTGGCTGCTTTTCCTTCACTCTGCTGTCCAACTCATCCCAAACCATCTGAATTGGGTTGAGGTCGGGTGATTGTGGAGGTCAGGTCATCTGATGCAGCACTCCATTACTCTCCTTCTTGGTCAAATAGCCCTTACACAGCCTGGAGGTGTGTTGGGTCATTATCCTGTTGAAAAACAAATGATAGTCCCACTAAGCGCACACTAGATGAGATGTCGTATCGCTGCAGAATGCTGTGGTAGCCATGCTGGTTAAGTGTGCCTTGAATTCTAAATAAATCACAGTGTCACCAGCAAAGCACCATCACATCACCTCCATGCTTCATGGTGGGAACCACACATGCGGAGATCATCCATTCACCTACTCTGCGTCTCACAAAGACACGGCAGTTGGAACCAAAAATCTCATATTTGGAATCAGACCAAAGGACAGATTTCCACTGGTCTAAAGTCCATTGCTCGTGTTTCTTGGCCCAAACACGTTTCTTATTATTATTAGTGTCCTTTAATAGTGGTTTCTTTGCAGAAATTCGACCATGAAGGCCTGATTCACACAGTCTCCTCTGAACAGTTGATGTTGAGATGTGTCTGTTACTTGAACTCTGTGAAGCATTTATTTGGGCTGCAATTTCTGAGGCTGGTAACTCTAATGAACATCCTCTGCAGCAGAGGTAACTCTGGGTCTTCCTTTCCTGTGGCGGTCCTCATGAGAGCCAGTTTCATCATAGCGCTTGATGGTTTTTGTGACTGCACTTGAAGAAACTTTCAAAGTTCTTATAATGTTCCAGATTGACTGACCTTCCTGTCTCAAAGTAATGATGGACTGTCATTTCTCTTTGCTTATTTGAGCCATTCTTGCCATAATATGGACTTCGTCTTTTACCAAATAGAGCTATCTTCTGTATACCACCCCTACCTTGTCACAACACAACTGATTTGCTCAAATGCATTAAGGAAAGAAATTCCACAAATTAACTTAAGGCACACCTGTTAATTTAAATTAATTCCAGGTGACTATCTCATGAAGCTGGTTGAGAGAATGCCAAACGGGTGCAAAGCGGTCATCAAGGCAAAGGGTGGCTACTTTGAAGAATCTCAAATATAAAATCGATTTTGATTTAACAGTTTTTTGGTTACTACTTGATTCCATGTGTGTTATTTCATAGTTTTGATGTCTTCACTATTATTCTACAATGTATAAAGTAGTAAAAATAAACATCTTTGAATGAGTAGGTGTGTCCAAACTTTTTACTGGTACAGTATGTGAATATGTAGTTCAAATGTTTTTTTTATACACAAAAAAATGATCTAAAAACCTGTTTTTGTTTTGTCATGATGGGGTATTGGGTGTAGATTGATGCAGTAAAATAATGTATTACAGCCTTATTCTAAAATGGGTGTAACGTAACAAAAATGTGGAAAAAGTCAAGGGGTCTGAATACTTCCCGAATGCACTGTATTTGTGCCAGAATCGAACCCACACCAACATGGTAGGCCTATATGTGCGTGCTGAAGCCAGTAGCCCTAACAGCTTGACCACCCCAGGCCACAATTGGACTAAAGTTTGACCTTTGTATACAGTTGTATGTCATCAGCCTAGTGGAGATCAATATCTATCTTTTATTAACAGTGGTGGAAAATGTACCCAATTGTCATACTTGAGTAAAAGTAAAGATACCATAATTGAAAATTACTCAAGGAAAAGTGAGTCACCCAGTAAAACATTACTTGAATAAAAGTCTGGTTTATACTTAAGTATCAAAAGTAAAAATATAAATAATTTAAAATGACTTATATTAAGCAAACCAAACAGCAGTTTAGTTTTTATTTAGGGATAGCCAGGGGCACACTACAATACTCAGACATCATTTACAAACAAAGCATGTGTGTTTAGTGAGTCTGCCAGAGATCAGAGGAGTCTGCCAGTAGATGACCAGGGATGTTCTCTTGAAGTATGTGAACTGGACCATTTTCCTGTCCTGCTAAGCATCCAAAATGTAACAAGTACTTTTGGGTGTCAGGGAACATGTATGGAGTTGAAAGTACATTAGTTGTCAAAAATATAAATAGTAAAGTACAGATACCCCACACTACTTAAATAGTACTTTAAAGTATTTTTACACCACTAGTTATTAAACTATATAAAACAGTTGTTGTGTATGCTCCATTTCAGATACTTTTTTGTACATTTGAATGTTGTAGTAATAGGACCTAGGCCTAGAGTTTGAGTGAGCAAGCAAAGAGCTTTTTTTTTTTTAATAGCAAACCCCAATCCCAATGACTTCATGGAGAGAAAGAACTGCGGATCAATAATTAACTCAAAATTACAGTGAACATTTTAAAACACACCTGTAATACTGACTGTATAACTCCAGTGTACAGTACCTAGGTCTCTTTAACATGATTGCCATTTAATAAATTAGTCACCCAAATGTTTCACATTTTCAACAAAAACAAATACAGAAAAAACACATTTTCAACATGTTTTTTGGTGGGAATAAGCCACAATAATAGCCAAAAATATACACCACGGTAGAAAACTATTGATTCTTAACCATTATGGCAACAATTACCATTGATAGTGTTTGCTTGTGTGTCAGACTTTTAGTATACTAAAGAGCAAGCTGTGCTGCACTAAAGCCTAATGTAAGTAATAGAACAGTAAGGTCCATTCAAAGCAATGTGTGTAAGGCGACAACTGCTCGTCTATCTGCTTCAGCATGTGTCTGCCTTGGCTCACCCCAGGGCCAGTGTGGTTGGTCTGAATTGGCCTCTCCTCCTGCTGGACTCCTCTCCAGCACTCCAGGCCCTGGGAAGATCAGCCCACTTTCCCAATCACAATGCCCCGGTAGCGCCATGCAACACTCACTACCATGGGTTTTATCAGTAAATAAGTGCTCCCTCCAAAATGTGTACTAACACCCCCACCCTAGTGAACCCTCCCAGCAGTCGGCTGGCATCTTATTTTCAAGATCACCATCAAAACACCCCAAAACCCAATGCATGTTTTCCTTTCCCATAGGACAGAGGCTCTTTATGATTGCAAATGTATGAAGAGCTGCTTCCACTTTGGTCAATTGTGTAGTCCCTAAGCTTGGCCTCATTCATGTTAGCTATACAAGTATATCATTTCTGGTCTCTGCTTTGTTGATAATTTTTCAAATTGCACTTACATATACACATATATTAGATACACTGAGTGTACAAAACATGAACACCTGCTCTTTCCATGACAGACTGACCAGGTGGAAGCTACAGTATGATGCCTTATTGATGTCACTTGTTAAATCCACTTCAATCAGTGTAGATAAAGGAGAGGACACAGGTTAAAGAAGGATTTTTAAGCCTTGAGACAATTGAGACACGGACTGTATATGAGTGCCATTCAGAAGGTGAATGGGCAAGACAAAATATTTAAGTGCCTTTGAACAGGCAAGCTGTGCACCGGTGTCAAGTGCACCGGTTTGAGTGAGTCAAGAACTGCAACGCTGCTGGGTTTTTCATGCTCAACAGTTTCCCGTGTGTATCAAGAATGGTCCACCACCCAAAGGACATCCAGCCAACTTGACAACTGTTGCAAGCATTGGAATCAACATGGGCCAGCATCCCTGTAAGAATGCTTTCAACACCATGCCCCAACAAATTGAGGCTATTCTCAGAGAAAAAGGAGTTTATCAACACGAACACACATTCTGTAAGACTTGTGTAAATTCATTACCCTGGACATCAGTCCCCGTGTGTCTCCACTCTTCCCCCCCCTCCCTCCAGAATCATTGCCAACAGTTTCATCAGTAACAGCACAAACTCATCGGCTGCCATGTTGTCATATTCACATTCTGATTGTGCCCACATTGATGAATACCATTTTATTTAAGAATTCCACTGACTCTCTTGCATACTCACTGGACTTTACCCACACACACACGCTGCTGATACACTTATCTTTCCTGATTGCTTCAACTACCTCGTACCCCTGCACATCCACTCTGTACCAGTACTCCTTGTATATAGCCTCGATATTGTTAATTGATTGTGTTATTACTTCCTTTTTTTATTCTGCATTGCTGGGAAAAGGCTCGTAAGTAAGCATTTCACAGTAAAGTCTACACCTGTTGTATTCAGCGCATGTGACAAATACAATTAGATCTACACATGGTAGTAAAATGTGTCTCTTATCCACCAACCATTGTGACCAGATTTCCTGGTGCCTCCCTGTATGCAAATTATGTGACAGATTCTTTAAAAATATATATATTTTGTGTTAAACAATTATTGATGCCATAAGTCAATGGAGCTACCTGTCAATGGTTTTAGATACCGGTATAATGATTTAAATGGATTGACCATCCAGATCTGTTTACAATGGATTGATATCCAAATACAATGGGTCCCTGACTACCTCCAGAGGTGGTCTGGAAGATATGACCACAATAATCTATACCTCACTAAAAATGTGGACAAGATCAAGACAAAGGACGCATGTTAGAACCAGGTATAAATGAGGCTTAGGTAGCGGCCGGGGCAGCATCCATGGTAGACAGGATGCGGACCACCTCAGCACGCTGTGTTGGGGAGATGTGTTGGGTCATGTGCACGATGGAATCCATGGCAACCTCAGGATTGGCTTGGACCAGGCTAAGAAAAGAGATGAGAGATTGTGAGTGAAATTAAGGCAATGCACAGTAAAACAGATTACATGGAATAAATTGATTCTGTGGTAATCAGTGACATCACACTTTCCTGACACCACGAAATATCCCACTGCATAAACAGATGGTACTATACAAGGCTTTGAGTTGACTGCTACCGGACATCATAAAGGCCGGTAAGTGGCCGGTAAGTTCCCAGTGATCTGCCTGTTAAACAGGCTGTCTGACTCACCTGCGGATTTGCTTGAGGATGTGGTCCCTGCGGATGTACTTAATGTTCTCGTCGACGATAGACCTGGCCCCCTCCTCCTCCTTCAGCTGCTTCTCCAGCCACTCCACTACCTCCTCATTGCTGTCCCATAGATACGCCTGCACACATACCACAGAGAGAAGAGAGGAACATTACTTTTTTGGGCCTTAAATTTACCCATTTTCGAGCAGGAGAGTACTACAATTTTCTCATAGCCTTGCTTGTTTGAACTAGCAACCCAAGAAAGTGATTAAAAAAAAAATAATATCCTATCAGAAGTGAAAGAGCTACAAAGCAGACCACTGATGCCTTTTTGACTGGACCTGATAGAGAGATCCCTATTCATGTGCGCAGCCAGTCTCTGATCCCAAACAAAGGCAGACGGGGGGGCTTAGGCAGATTGGGAGGGCGTGACCTCACGCCGTTTTAAGAGCGCTCCTGCTTGTAGTCCGCAAGAACATTTAATGCCCTTATTAATCATTTTTTATCCGTTTGATTTTAATTAAGAAACAGCGTGTCGCACTCCTATCTGCACGTGCCAGGGCTTGGATTAATTGTAGCTTAAGATAGCCGGCCCTGATTGGAGTAATGTATTAAGCTAACAAGACGGCCGCTTCTAAAGATATACTCTCAATGTACCTCAGGAGCTGGGCTTTTTCTAGTCACCCCTGAAGGCAGCAGTCTGTGCTGAGGGACATCTCTTCGATCACCATCACTTCAGGTTATTTCTACCTAGCCATATCCAAGACACCACAACGCCTGGTTTGAAATTTAACTGATCGGAATGTATTTGTTTTGAAAATGACTAAAACCAGACTTTAATTATGAGGCTGTAAAGGAAGGTATAGATATACTCTGCAGCCTCTAGCCGACAGTGACCGTCAGTGTCTCGGTGCTGTGGTGGGCTGGATTAAGGAAAGTAGAGGAGCAGGCACTGGACAGTCACCTTGACGGTCCCCTCAGCCTCTACGAACCAGCGTCTCAGCATGGCCTGAATCTGTCCATCAGTCAGCTCGCTGTTGGCCACCTGGATCTTCATCTTGACCGTGTCCTCCAGCAGCAGACGCCTCAGACGCCAGTAGAAGAAGTGACGTGATGTCCGCCACTCCAGGATGTCCTGGGAAACCAACCACACACACACACCAGCGCTTCAGAGAGGATATGTCTCACAGACAAGCCATACTGGCTGACACTGTACTTTTTAACATTTAAATAGAATCGTATAATGTGTAGTTATTCACCAAAACATGATCTAATATCTGACAATACTTAGTTTACATAGATTTTTTTTATTTTGAACTGAATAAAATATTTGTTCATCATGATATGAGAACTTATGAGTGCAAGCAGTGGCATCCTGTCATTTATTTGGGCTGAGCCCCACCTGCTTTGAGGTATATCTTTTTTATTTTGGCATTAATACGTGTCACATATCAGTTTGAAAGCAATGTGGGGAAAAAATATATAATTGAGTTAATAAAGCCGTATACAACCATGGTCTCTATTTTGTTTTCTTGAGTAAGGAAGCTCCAAAATGCAGGTGTTTCAGTCTAACTCAGTGCTTTCTGTGGTGGTGGGGCGGGCCAGCAGAAATGAGGAGCATTGCACCATGATTGGCTCAGTATTCTGTCACTCATGGGGACCTTGTGCAATCGCCTAGCTTCAGTCCTTTTGTACAGCCAAAATTTCAGCCCTTTGGGTCCTACCATAGTTATATTACGAGCCTTCTTGGAAGGGCACTTAAATGACATCAAATCACATATGTACAGTAGCTTTGATTGGACTGATCATGTCAACATCTTACTTACTTTCACAATCTTAGCTAGCAGTCATCGTCATGAATCAAGTCTACTGGCAAATCCTTTTTAAAGGATATGGTCATATGAAGAGAAATAATGAAGAGAAAATATAGCTAAAACGTATCAGTGCTCATCGACCATTGGACATAAACATTACACAACAAGTTGGAAATTGCAAATTTGGAAGGAATCGGTGACAGTGGCTAACCACAAGCATTGCAACTGGGAAGTCAGATGGGGAAAATATGTTTTGAACGGTCATCCAACTCGGAATTGTAACCGCCGCGCACAACAATGTCTTATATGCTGCTGCATAAATTATGTAATATGCCAGGGAGATATGGTCAGCCATGTTTTTTTAAAAGGTAGTAAACGAGGCTGAATGAATTGTTTCGTTCCCAGAAGGATCCGCTGATAGCCAGGTGTAGCTGTGGTAAGGATTCCCTCCATGGTGCTGGAAATAAAGCTCTGCTGTTGCCCCACCAAGATTAACATGCTAAAATCGCCACTGAGTGCAAGAGACCCTCCAGAGAAATCCATTGGTCCTTGGTATTCTAATGGGAATCTGTGTGTCTGTCAATCACAGATTATTGTGCTGTTACATTTGCATGCATCTTGAGAGCGTCAGAGAGATTGTCATCTCTTATACAGAAATGCCCCAGCAGTCCTCTCTCATGAAGTAACCCATTGTGCGTACACGAGTGTGTGTTTCAAGTGTGTGAGCGTGTATGTGATAGAGAGAGCCTGTAATTCTGCCTGGGGCTGTTCTGTGCTTGCTGAGGTGATGGGCCGGGTCATCAGAAGATAATTATAAAGACACGTCTCACAGCCTGAGAGAGATTGGAACACACTATTCCCTAGGCCTCTACCGAACACACTATTCCCTAGGCCTCTACCGAACACACTAAACCCTAGGCCTCTACCGAACACACTATTCCCTAGGCATCTCATCAACTGTACCAGGCTACTGCATCCTGGGTAATACAGGCTTGGTTACTCACATACCGCATAGACACAGTTGTGTGTGTATGAGTTAGATTTTATCAAAGAAAAACTTTGTAACATTTCTTCTCATATAGCTATGGGGGACCCTATTGCACCCTTCATTTTCATAGTGTTCTGACACAATCTCTGTTGTGATCACTTTTGCTTCAGCGTGACTTTGTGACAGTGTCGTCTCACCGTGATGACGCCCTTCTCCTGCATGCGTCCTGGGGTGTCGTGGAGGTCGGCGAACTGCACGGCTACCTGGTGGTAGATGGGTAACAGGAACTCCTCCCGCTCCTTCAGTTTGGTCTCCAGTTCCTTCCTCTCTGGCGGGCCCAGCTCTGGGGTACCTGGGGAGGGGGACCAAAATGAGCAGGAGGGCTACAACACAAACTATTCTGAGCAGGTTATGGTGAGGCAGGGATTATTCACGGAGGTATGATTCAAGCCAGCTGCATGCTGAGAACATTTATGTAACATCAGAAACTAACACGCCAAGGATATTGTGTCAATGTGATGCTGAACGTTTGGGATGGGCTACACTTCCTTATTCACTGAATTGTTTTTAAAATTTTATTTCACCAGGTAGGCATTTGAGAACAAGTTCTCATTTACAACTGCGACCTGGCCAAGATAAAGCAAAGCGACAAAAACAACAGTTACACATAAACGTATAGTCAATAACACAACAGAAACATCTATGTGCAAATGGAGAAGAGTAGGGAGGTAAGGCAATAAATAGGCCATGGGAGGCAAAATAATTACAATTGAGCATTAACACTGGAGTGATAGATGTGCAGATGATGATGTGCAAGTAGAGATACTGGGGTGCAAAAGAGCAAGAGGATAAGTAACAATATGGGGATGAGGTAGTCGGGTGTGCCATTTACAGATTGGCTGTGCACAGGTACAGTGATCGGTAAGCTGCTGACGCTTAAAGTTAGAGAGGGAGATATAAGTCTCCAGCTTCAGTGATTTTTGCAATTCGTTCCAGTCATTGGCAGCAGAGAACTGGAAGGAAAGGCAGCGAAGGAAGTGTTGGCTTTGGGGGTGACCAGTGAAATATAGCTGCTGGAGCACGTGCTATGGGTGGGTGTTGCTATGGTGACCAGTGAGCTGAGATAAGGCGGGGCTTTACCTAGCAAAGACTTATGGATGACCTGGAGCCAGTGGGTATGGCGCCGAATATGTAGGGCCAGCCAAAAAGGCATACAGGTCGCAGTGGTGGATAGTATATGGGGCTTTGGTGACAAAACGGATGACACTGACAGACTAAAAACGGATGACACTGACAGACTACATCCAGTTTGCTGAGTAGAGCATTGGAGGTTATTTTGTAAATGATGTCGCCGAAGTCAAGGATCGGTAGGATAGTCAGTTTTACGAGGGTATGTTCGGCGGCATGAGTGAAGGAGGCTTCGCTGTGAAATAGGAAGCCGATTCTAGATTTCATTTTGGATTGGAGATGCTTAATGTGAGTCTGGAAGAAGAGTCTACAGTCTAACCAGACACCTACAGTTGAAATCGGAAGTTTACAAATCAAATCAAGTTTATTTTATATAGCCCTTCGTACATCAGCTAATATCTCGAAGTGCTGTACAGAAACCCAGCCTAAAACCCCAAACAGCAAGCAATGCAGGTGTGGAAGCACGGTGGCTAGGAAAAACTCCCTAGAAAGCCCAAAACCTAGGAAGAAACCTAGAGAGGAACCAGGCTATGAGTGGTGGCCAGTCCTCTTCTTGCTGTGCCGGGTGGAGATTATAACAGAACATGGCCAAGATGTTCAAATGTTCATAAATGACCAGCATGATCAAATAATAATAATCACAGTAGTTATCGAGGGTGTAGCAAGTCAGCACCTCAGGAGTAAATGTAGTTGGCTTTTCATAGCCGATCATTAAGAGTATCTCTACCGCTCCTGCGGTCTCTAGAGAGTTGAAAACAGCAGGTCTGGGACATATACCTTAGCCTCTTGGTGCACAGATCCCTTTAGCGGGATCATTTGTCAACATCCGCTGAATTGCAGAGCGCCAAATTCTAATTAAACTAAAATACTAAAAATATTTAATTTCATGAAATCACAAGTGCAATATACCAAAACACAGCTTAGCTTGTTGTTAATCCACCTGTCGTGTCAGATTTTGAAAAGTTGCTTTACAGCGAAAGCAATCCAAGCGTTTGTGTGAGGACATCGATCAGTAGACAAAACATTACAAACAGCTAGCAGCAAAGTAGCTTGGTCACGAAAGTCACGAAAGTCAGAAAAGCAATAAAATGAATGTTCATTTTGTTTGATAAAGATTATTTTTATATCCAAAAACCTCCATTTGGTTGGCGCGTTTTGTTGAGTAATCCACAGGCTCATGCAAGGTCATGACGGGCAGACGAAAATTCCAAATAGTATCCGTAAAGTTCGTAGAAACATGTTAACCGTTTTTTATAATCAATCATCATGTTGTTTTTAACATAAATAATTGATAATATTTCAACCGGACGGTAAACTATTCAATACAAGAGAGAAAGAAAATGTCGAGCTACCACTGTCGCGCGCATGAACTAATCGAAGGACATCTGGCAGTCCACTGACGCGATGTGATAAATCTCACTAATTTTTCAGAATAAAAGCTTGAAACTATGTCTAAAGACTGTTCACACCATGTGGAAGCCTTAGGAAAAGGAATCTGGTTGATATCCCTTTAAAATGGAGGAAAGGCAGGCAATGGAACAGGGATTTTTCAAAATAAGAGGCACTTCCTGGTTGGATTTCCTCAGGGCTTCACCTGCAAAATCAGTTCTGTTATACACAGACAATATTTTGACAGTTTTGGAAACTTAAGAGTGTTTTCTATCCTAATCTGCCAATTATATGCATATTCTAGCATCTGGGCCTGAGAAATAGGCCATTTACTTTGGGAACGTTATTTTTCCAAACATAAAAATACTTACAGTTGAAGTCGGAAGTTTACATACACCTTAGCCAGACAGAGCTGGTGTAATCGAGTCAGGTTTGTAGGCCTCCTTGCTCTCACACACTTTCAGTTCTGCCCACAAATTCTCTATAGGATTGAGGTCAAGGCATTGTGATGGCCACTCCAGTACCTTGACTTCGTTGTCCTTAAGCCATTTTAACACAACTTTGGAAGTATGCTTGGTGTCATTGTCCATTTGGAAGACCCATTTGCGAAGCTTTAACTTCCTGACTGATGCCTTGAGATGTTGCTTCAATATATCCACATAATTTTCCTGCCTCATGATGCCATCTATTTTGTGAAGTGCACAAGTCCCTCCTGCAGCAAAGCAACCCACAACATGCTGCCACCCCCGTGCTTCACAGTTGGGATTGTGTTCTTCGGCTTGCAAGCCTCCCCCTTTTTCCTCCTAACATAACGATGGTCATTATGGCCAAACAGTTCTACTTTTGTTTCATCAGACCAGAGGACATTTCTCCAAAAAGTACAATCTTAGTCCCCATGTGCACTTGCAAACCGTAGTCTGGCTTTTTTATGGCGGTTTTTGAGCAGTGGCTTCTTCCTTGCTGAGCAGCCTTTCAGGTTATGTCGATATAGGACTCATTTTACTGTGGATATAGATACTTTTGTACCTGTTTCCTACAGCATCTTCACAAGGTCTTTGCTGTTGTTCTGGGATTGATTTGCACTTTTTGCACCAAAGTACATTCATCTCTAGGAGACAGAACGAGTCTCCTTCCTCAGCGGTATGACGGCTGCGTGGTCCCATGGTTTTTATACTTGCGTACTATTGTTTGTACAGACGAATGTGGTACCTTCAGGTGTTTGGAAATTGCTCCCAAGGATGAACCAGACTTGTGGAGGTCTACAATTTATTTTCTGAGGTCTTGGCTGATTTCTTTTGATTTTCCCATGTTGTAAAGCAAAGAGGCACTGAGTTTGAAGGTTGGCCTTGAAATACATCCACAGGTACACCACATATTGATTCAAATGATGTCACTTAGCCTATCAGAAGATTCTAAAGCCATGACATAATTTTCAGGAATATTCAAGCTGTTTAAAGGCACAGTCAACAAAACCCACTGGATTTGTGATACAGTGAATTATAAGTGAAATAATCTGTCTGTAAACAATAGTTGGAAAAATTACTTATGTCATGCACTAAGTAGATGTCCTAACCGACTTGCCAAAACTATAGTTTGTTAAAAATAAATTTGTGGAGTAGTTGAAAAACTAGTTTTAATGACTCCAACCTAAGTATGTACACTTCTGACTTCAACTGTAGATATTTGTAGGGATCCAGATTTTGCAGCTCTTTCAGAACATCTGCTGTCTGGATTTGGGTGAAGGAAAAGTGTGGGGGGTGGGGGGGCTTGGGCAGGTTGCTGCGGGGAGTGCAGAGCTGTTGGCCGGGGTAGGGGTTGCCAGGTGGAAAGCATGGCCGGCCGTAGATAAATCCTTACTTAAATTCTCAATTATCGTAGATTTGTTTTTCCTAGCCTCAGTGCTGTGGGCAGCTGGGAGGAGGTGCTCTTATTCTCCATGGACATTAGCGTCCCAAAACTTTTTGGAATTAGTGCTACAGGATGCAAATTTCTGTTTGAAAAAGCTAGCCTTAGCTTTCCTAACTGACTGAGTTTATTGGTTCCTGACTTCCCTGAAAAGTTGCATATCGTGGGGGCTATTCGATGCCATTGCAGTCCGCCACAGGATGTTTTT
Source organism: Salvelinus namaycush (assembly GCF_016432855.1). Lineage (NCBI taxonomy): Eukaryota > Metazoa > Chordata > Actinopteri > Salmoniformes > Salmonidae > Salvelinus > Salvelinus namaycush. The sequence continues at coordinate 21,060,221 of NC_052309.1, read as the reverse complement.
GTGCTGGTCGAGGGCAGTCAGGTCTGGAGTGAACCAAGGGCTATATCTGTTCTTAGTTCTAAATTTTTTGAAAGGGGCATGCTTATTTAAGATGTGAGGAAAGCACTTTTAAAGAGCAACCAGGCATCCTCTACTGACGGGATGAGGTCAATATCCTTCCAGGATACCCGGGCCAGGTCGATTAGAAAGGCCTGCTCACTGAAGTGTTTTAGGGAGCGTTTGACAGTGATGAGGGGTGGTCGTTTGACCTCAGACCCATTACGGATGCAGGCAATGAGGCAATGATCGTTGAGATCCTGGTTGAAGACAGCAGAGGTGTATTTAGAGGGCAAGTTGGTCAGGATGATATCTAAGAGGGTGCCCATGGTTACGGATTTAGGGTTGTACCTGGTAGGTTCCTTGATCATTTGTGTGAGAATGAGGGTATCTATCTTAGATTGTAGGACGGCCGGGGTGTTAAGCATATCCCAGTTTAGGTCACCTAACAGTACGAACTCTGAAGAAGGATGGGGGGGGGACAATTCACATATGATGTTTAGGGCACAGCTGGGGGCTGAAGGTCTATAACAAGCGGCAATGGTGAGAGATTTGTTTCTGGAAAGGTAGATTTTTAAAAGAACAAGCTCGAATTATTTGGGCACAGACCTGGATAGTAAGACAGAACTCTGTAGGCTCTCTCAGCAGTAGATTGCAACTCCGCCCCCTTTGGCATTTGTATTTTGTCGGAAAATGTTATAGTTAAGGATGGAAATTTCAAGATTTTTGGTGGCCTTCCTACGCCAGTATTCAGACACGGCTAGGACGTCCGGGTTGGTGGAGTGTGCTAAAGCAGAGAAATAAACTAAACTTAGAGAGGAGGCTTCTAATGTTAACATGCATGAAACCATGGCTTTTACGTTACAGAAGTCATCAAATGAGAGCGCCTGGGGAATGGGAGTGGAACTAGGCGCTGCAGGGCCTGGATTAACCTCTACATCACCAGAGGAACAGAGGAGGAGTAGGATAAGGGTACGGCTAAAGGCTATAAGAACTGGTAATCTAGTGCGTTCGGAACAGAGTGTAAAAGGAGCAGGTTTCTGGGCGCGGAAGAATAGATTCAAGGCAATGTACAGACAAGGGTATGGTAGGATGTGAATACAGTGGAGGTACACCTAGGCAGTGAGTGATGATGAGAGGTTTTGTCTCTAGAAACACCATTTAAGCCAGGTGAGGTCACCGCATGTGTGGGGGGTGGAACAAATGGGCTAGCTAAGGCATATTGAGCAGGGCTGGATGCTCTACAGTGAAATAAGACAATCACTAACCAAAACAGCAATAGACAAGGCATATTGACATTAGGGAGAGGCATGTGTAGCCGAGTGATCACAGGGTCCAGTGAGTAGCTAGGCGAGCTGGAGTCACGGCGATTCAGACAGCTAGCGGGCAGGGGCTAGCAGATGGGCCTCAGGGGGACGTTGCAGCCGGAAAGCCTGTTGAAACCCCCTCGAACGGTTACGTCGGCAGACCAGTCGTGATGGATTGGCGGGGCTCCGTGTTAGCAGTAAAAGGGTCCAGGCCAATTGGCAAAATAGGTATTGTTGCCCAAGAATTGGCCGGGAGATGCGCCTAGCCGGGAGATGCGCCTAGCTTGAGGCTAGCTCCAGGCTAACCGGTGCTTGCGTCGGGACAGAGACGCTAGCCAGGAGTAGCTAGCTAGCTGCGATGATCCGGTGTAAAGGTTTGGAGCTTGCGGTAGGAATCCGGAGATGTGGTAGAGAAAAAGCAGTCCGATATGCTCTGGGTTGATATCGTGCTGTGCATACTGGCAGGAATTGACCGGGCTGAGGCTGGCTGATGTCCGAGTTAACGGTGATGACCGCATGACAACAGGAGTGTTTAGGTAAGAAGCTACACTCCATTAGCATGGTGTTGGTTTTATGCAATAGTGTGTAAGCGCCACTCATTATCCCTGAGTTGGTTGGTGCTTTATGACTGAGTGCAGGCTCAGCTCAGCTCTTCGTTTCACTGTCTGTTTTGCTACACTATTCTCCAGAACCTCTGGCTGCTGTGCTACCTGTCAGCAGAGATTGATTTCTGTCAAAGCCAATCGGTCAGCATCCCCACCATAGCCCCTAGAGGCCCGGCGCTGGCCCATTGCTCCATGGTGCTCCTGTGAGCCCAGAGGAAAATCAATAAGCCCGGGTTGGGTGGGGGGAGAGCAGGCCCTGCTGATTGATCTGGCCCTGCCATGATTGACACATCTCCCCAGGGAACAGAGCAGGGACGATACGATCACCCTCAGATAAAGAACAAGAGTGACAGGGAATTACAGCACACATACTCCGCTAGATATTACCATCCCTCCCTCACAGAGAGAGAATGAGAAAGAGAGAACGCAAAGGACAAACCGAAAAAGAGTGAATGAGAAAGGGAGAAGAGCAGTTGTGAAAGACTTGATTATTTACAAAAGAGAACGGCATTGTGTGATTGAGAGAAAATGGGAATAAAGCGAGAGTATCTTACTGACCCAGTCTCTCTGCCAGGCCCATGTAGACCGGGTCCACCCTCCTCATAGTCTTCACCAGGTCCTTCTTCCTGAACTTGATCTCTACTGTTCCCTCTGGCTCCAACACTCCACCACTGTAGAACAGACAGAGGACATCTTCAACACAGCACCCTAACGTCACTGCCTGAACACTATTACAGTAGAAGCATAAATCGGTCTGGAAAGTGCTTTGCTAAATCAAATCACATTGTATTTGTCACACGCGCTGAATACAACAGGTGTGGACCTTACCATGAAATGCTTACTTACAAGCCGTTAACCAACAATGCAGTTCAAGAAATAGTTAATAAAATATTTACCAAATAATAAAAAATAAAATAGTTAAAAACAAAAAGTAACAAATGAAAAAACAATAATGAGGCTATATACAGGGGGTACAGGTTAGTTGAGGTAATTTGTAAAGTGACTATGCAAAGATAATGTAAAAAGTCTGGGTGACCATTTGATTAATTGTTCAGCAGTCTTATGGCTTGGGGGTAGAAGCTGTTAAGGAGTCTTTTGGTCCTAGACTTGGTGCTCTGGTACTGCTTGCCATGCGGTAGCAGAGAGAACATTATATGACTTGGGTGACTGGAGTCTGACCATTTTTTTGCGCCTTCCTCTGACACCGCCTAGTATATACAGTTGAAGTCGGAAGTTTACATACAGCTTAGCCAAATAAATTTAAGCTCAGTTTTTCACAATTCCTGACATTTAATCCTAGTAAATATTCCCTGTCTTAGGTCAGTTAAGATCACTACTTTATTTTAAGAATGTGAAATGTCAGAATAATAGTAGAGAGAATGATTTCTTTCAGCTTTTATTTCTTTCATCACATTCCCAGTGGGTCAGAAGTTTACATACACTCAATTAGTATTTGGTAGCATTGCCTTTAAATTGTTTAACTTGGGTCAAACGTTTCGGGTAGCCTTCCACAAGCTTCCCACAATAAGTTGGGTGAATTGTGGCCCATTCCTCCTGACAGAGCTGGTGTAAATGAGTCAGGTTTGTAGGCCTTCTTGCTCGTACACGCTTTTTCAGTTCTGCCCACACATTTTCTATGGGATTGAGGTCAGGGCTTTGTGATGGCCACTCCAATACCTTGACTTTGTTGTCCTTAGGCCATTTTGCCACAACTTTGGAAGTATGCTTGGGGTCATTGTCCATTTGGAAGACCCATTTGCGAGCAAGCTTTAACTTCCTGACTGATGTTGCTTCAATATATCCACATAATTTTCCTCCCTCATGATGCCATCTATTTTGTGAAGTGCACCAGTCACTCCTGCAGCAAAGCACCCCCACAACATGATGCTGCCACCCCCGTGCCTCACGGTTGGGATCGTGTTCTCGGCTTGCAAGCCTCCCCCTTTTCCCTACTAACATAACGATGGTCATTACGGCCAAACAGTTCTAATTTTGTTTCATCACACCAGAGGACATTTCTCCAAAAATCTTTATCCCCATGTGCACTTGCAAACCGTAGTCTGTCTTATTTATGGCAGGTTTGGAGCAGTGGCTTCTTCCTTGCTGAGCGGCCTTTCAGGTTATATCGATAAAGGACTCGTTTTACTGTGGATATAGATACTTTCAACCTGTTTCCTCCAGAATCTTCACAAGGTTCTTTGCTGTTGTTCTGGGATTGACTTGCACTTTTTGCACCAAAGTACATTCATCTCTAGGAGACAGAACGCGTCTCCTTCCTGAGCGGTATGACGGCTGCGTGGTCCCATGGTGTTTATACTTGCGTACTATTGTTTGTATAGATGAACGTGGTACCTTCAGGCGTTTGGAAATTGCTCCCAAGGATGAACCAAACTTATGGAGGTATACAATCTTTTTTTCTAAGGTCTTGCCTGATTTCTTTTGATTGTCCCATGATGTCAAGCAAAGAGACACAAAGTTGGAAGGTAGGCCTTGAAATACATCCACAGGTACACCTATTGACTCAAATTATGTCAATTAGCCTATCAGAAGCTTCTAAAGCCATGACATAAACAGCTTGGAAAATTCCTGAAAATTAACAGCACAGTCAACTTAGTGCATGTAAACCTCTGACCCACTGGAATTGTGATACAGTGAATTATAAGTGAAATAATCTGTCTGTAAACAATTGTTGGAAAAATTACTTAGGACATCTACTTTGTGCATGACACAACTGACTTGCCAAAACTATAGTTTGTTAACAAGAAATTTGTGGAGTAGTTGAAAAACGAGTTTTAATGACTCCAACCTAAGTGTATGTAAACTTCCGACTTCAACAGTAGGTCCTGGATGGCAGGAAGCTTGGCCCCAGTGATGTACTGGGCTGCACGCACTACCCTCTGTAGCGCCTTACGGTCAGATGTAGAGCAGTTACCATACCAGGTGGTGATGCAACCGGTCAGGATGCTCTCGATGGTGCAGCTGTAGAACTTTGAGGATCTTGGGACCCATGCCAAATTTTTTCAGTCTCCTGAGGGGGAAAAGGTGTTGTCGTGCCCTCTTCACAACTGTCTTGGTGTGTTTGGACCATGATACTTCGTTGCTGATGTGGACACCAAGGAACTTGAAACTCTCAAACCGCTCCACTTCATCCCCATCAATGTTAAATGGGGACCTGTTCGGCCCTCCGTTTCCTGTAGTCCACGATCAGCTCATTTGTGTTGCTCACATTGAGAGTGAGGCTGTTGTCCTGGTACCACACTGCCAGGTCTCGGACCTCCTCCCTATAGTCTGTCTCATCATTGTCAGGCCTACCACTGTTGTGTCGTCAGCAAACTTAATGAGGGTGTTGAAGTCGTGGCCACGCAGTCGTGGGTGAACAGGGAGTACAGGAGGGGACTGAGCACGCACCCCTGAGGGGCCCCAGTGTTGAGGATCAGCTTGGCAGATGTGTTGTTGCTTACCCTTACCACCTGGGTTATGTTCAGTGAAACTCACCGACTGTCCTTGTCAGCATACATCTCCATGTGGCGGGGGTTGATGGTGGGGTCTATGACCACCCAGGACCCTCCTCTGAGCTCTGCCTGGGGAGGGATGTACACCAGAACAGGCTGGCGGTACTCTCTCAGCCCATCCACGATGTAGGCTCCAAACTTCAGCACCTGGTCATACATGTCTGAGGGAGGCACAGGAGTGGGATTTTATTTCAGCGACTGAAAACCCACAGACACAGGTATAACTAAGATATGTACAAAACATCTGTTATCTGGTACCTTTCATGCCTCCAGAGAAGCCCCTCCAGTTTGCGAACACCATAAGAGGGAGGCCCTCGCGGTTCAGGTCCTTGATGGCCTGTGACGTCTTAAAAGCAGAGTCAGGGAACCACACCTGGCCTGCCTGCTGGATGATCTGAGGATAGGACAACATAGGGTAACAGTAAGCATGTATTTCTCTGTGTTCATGTAAAACAATCTGAATTAGGACACAACGTATTGTAGGTATTGAAAGGATGTTACCTTGGCTTCAGAGTCCAGGTTGGCTGGATCGGCTGGGATTGACAGCTCCACAGATCTAGTTTCCACAGCAACCACTCCAGTAGGTATGCCACCTAGCCTGTGAGAGAGAAGAGGGTCATATCAGGACAGGACACACAACTATGACACTGAGGGCTGATAGGAGGGTCGCTCCACCAAACGAGTACCTTCTGGTAGTGTAACTTTGTAAAAAAAATAAAAACATGTCCCCTCATTTGAACATTCTGTCATAAAGAGCACATGTTCAACTTATTAAAAAGTATGTTTTCCCCATCTCAAGAGCTTAAATTAAAAAAAAAACACTATAGTAGGTGCCTTTTAAACGGATAGTTCAGGATTTTGGCAAGGAATCCTTTTATTTACTTCCCAGAGTCAGATGAACTCATGGATACCATTTGTATGTATCTGTATCCAGTATGAAGTTAGAGGTAGTTTCGCGAGCCAATGCTAACTAGCACATGCTAGCTGTACCCAAAGACTTCTAGCCTTTGTGCTAAGCTAATTAGCATTGGCTGACAAAACTAACTTCAACTTCCCTCATGCTGGACACAGATGCATAAAAATGGTATCCATGGGTTCATGTGAAAAAAGGCTAGAGGGGTTTCAGTACTGGAGAATGTAGATCGACTTGCATGACCTTCAACAGAGGAAAGATCTCAGGCCACTTAATATATTTCCTGCATGGCTCAAACAAGATCCTGTTCTATAACTACATACATTCTCAACAAATTATGTTGTGACCAAGATGACCATTGAAGCTCTGCGGACACGCGAGAATGACTTGGTCTTAATGCTCTGGTATGTTTGACAAAGGACTAATAGTGTCTATATTGCTTAGAAATAGTGGAGTGATGTGGTTCCTTACCTGGCTCTGCCCACCACCACACTCTGAGCCCAAGGCTGCATGATCTCCATGAATGAGCCATGGTCAAAGAACCCACTTTGCCACGGGCCCTTTGGAGCTGCAGAAAGACAGAGAGAGAGAGCGAGAAAGAGTTTTAATATTTGATTATTACAAAGTAAACATCTGTAAATGAGAAATACCATTTGCCCTTATTTGGCAGAATAATACATTTTCCCCTCCAGATGCTGACCATACACTCATGTCATATCCATGCGGCCAAAAGCAGAGTTTGTTTTATATTTTGAACAGAGATCTCTAATCTTCAGACGAATGAGGCTGTAAAGAGCCTTGCTCAGCTCTGCTGTTCCTGGCAGACAGAGCGACAGAGCTACAGGGCTAGTCCAAGAGGTTACCATTCAATTAAGGCTCCCCGCTCATCACAGCTAAAGACATGGACTGGTCTGCCTCGCGCACCGCCCCTCAGTCGCTTCCTCTGCCCAAAGTTGTAATTACACTGATATGGAATCTGCTCGGGCCTGTCCATGCATGTAAAACCTAAGCCATCCATTCCCCTGCTATCTCCACCTCTTCATCCATCCAGCGAGCCTAGGATTCAGTGTCTCGCACACTGTCTGAATGAGGAATATCCCCCCTACAGCAAGCCTATAACCCTCTCTAACAGTCAGGAATTAGTTTAACCCCTGACCTCAAGGAGATCTGCCCAAAATGATAGCAGCGCATATCGCATGTCAACCTTTAAATGACAATCAGCTGCTGTTTCACACCTGCTGAGGCAGCACTAGTGAGACTGGATGAGAGGATGAATGACTACTGTACACGTGAGTTGTTATTGTTAATATAACAATAATAATAAGATCCTTTATTGCACAGCGATGGAAAGATTAGATAGAGTTGGTGATGAGTGAGGTACAAAGTTTACAATATGTTGTAAGTGAAAAGTAGTTATTTCTCATTTGTGGGGTACTGTAAAATGTTGAAGAAATATTAATTTGAAAAAAAGAAAAAAAGAAAAGAAAAGGGGGTTACTTACTTTGGCCGGGGCGTCCTGCCAGCATCCAGCGGGGGTCATAGGTAGCCTTGGTGGGCATAAACTCCACCAGCCGGTCTATGGGGTCCTTGGCATTGATGATGGGCACAGGACTAGATCGGTCCTATGGGGGACAAACAATCAAGAACTCGTAGAAAAAATGTAAACATTGCCTCTGAATTTAACACAGCTTCACTGTGAGTAGCTAACAGCATAAAGGTACATTTGCATTGGTTAAGCCTAAATGAATGGACAGTGGAATACATGTTGACAGTAACAGCTGATGCTTACCTTGGGCATGTAGGAGAGCCAGTGCAGCAGCATGTGGACTCCCTCAAAGTCATCACACACAGTGCTGTGGGTCACACCGTTGTTGTGCATGATCTGAATCCCACCCAGCTGGTTGTTGGAGGTGTATACCTCTCTACCCAGCACCTACGGGAAAGAAGATGGGGGTGATGTCATATTCTGTATAATAATCGCTAATTCTTCCTTGGTAGTATCAAACCATGTAAGCCAATTTCCCTACAAACTACAAGCCGAGAGACCTCCAACCATATGTAGACACTAGATATACAATAATGGGTATTTTTATGTTGAGACACCCATTCTTCTCCCTACAGGGCATAGTGAACCAAGCCCTTTGAGGCTTAGGGCTGAGGATAAAGGGTGGTGTCACCAGGGCTCTGGTCCCTGGGGTTGTGGATCAATAGGATGACACACACATCTGAAAGGGGACAGGGACCCCCCTGCTCCCCACCGTGGCACCGCCTCGTCAATACTGTCGATCGGTGGCTAGGGATCACTGCATCACGGCGGTCACGGGGGGCCGCTAGCATCCAGCGCTCTCTCTCCCAGGGGTTATTTGTAACCTCCAGAGTGAATTAATACCCGAGGTTTCTCCTCCCCGACACAATCGACAGGAGCTGTGACAAAGAGCTGCCCGCCCGCACACTGCCTCACAGCCGGTTTATGAGCACGCACACACATACAAAAACACACATGCTCACACACACAGTGAATAGCATGTGTATGAGACTGCCTGTATGTGTGCGTGTATATTGGTTTATTGTGCGTCTCTCCTGGTGTGAGAGGCTAATGAAGGATGGCATGGACCCATTAACCTCCCCACACATACACAGGCGGCCGTGCAGGGGACACAGTTCCGTAAAACACAGAGGTGCTCGTTGATCACTCAGCTCTTACCTCTTCACCATCATTTACTTTCTCTGTTCCCATTAATGGATATGTCCCTGGCTACAAATCCTGGGTGCTCTCCTAAAGCTGTCAGGCCAGCCCGTGGCCCCGGGAAGCATTGCAGTCACCTTGACAGGCAGACACAGGGGCTCTGTGCCACCGGGCTGGGCCTTGGTTCATTAACATTCCACAGCAGAGGGAGAAAAGAGGTAGGGTGGAGGCACGAGAGAGGGACGTAGGCTCTTTTAGTGGCCGACTGGGATATTTGTACCAGTAGTTACTATCCAGTCACCATACAAATAGGAGAAAGATGTCCATCAGTGAATGAAATGAGTGTCTTTAGATGACAGACTATCTACGGCTTTGGTGAACCAGGGAGTCTATGGGGATATAATATGAAGGCAAGGTTATAGTGAATGTCTTGGTACATTTAACTGCCATATTATTGTTGAATGGACGGTCCATCAAAGTGACATCCATTTGGGAAAAACTATAGATTTATCGCTGCACTGGTAAATGTATACATTTCTCAGTAAATCTATAGTCTCCCATTTAAACATTTACTGTAACACAATACATTTGTAAAATTGTGATATATTACATAATCTTCTGATGTTTCTCTAGCATCCGAACACACACACAGACGAACTTGCAGCAAAACCTGCAAATGGAAACTCGCATGTTGTGTTTAGTCATGCGGCGATTTGTCATGTAATTTGTTATAAAGTCATGTTAATGCTGAGACTGAGGAGAAATAAAGGGAAGAGAGACGGAGGCAGAGAGATGGGGAAAGCAGTGGGTAGTCAGTGCTAGTGGAGCCCTGAGAGAGAGAGAAAACAATCTGCCTCAGCAAAACTTTTCATTCTGATTGGAGAGAAATGATAAGGGTGTCCTTCGCCCCAGCAGCAGCCTCAGGCATCACGCTGCTATTTCTATGCCAACAACAACTTGACGCTTCTCTTTCTATTATTCCACCAGGAGCTGCAGCAGTGTGACTGGGGAGACGAGGGGGGGGGGGGGGGGGGGGGGGTTCAACCACAGAACAAGGGCGAAAAAGGGCTGATCACTGAGGTGGAAAACTGCACACTGAGTGAGAGAATAATATGGGATCAGAAAACACCATTATAATTTGTATTGTTAGATTCAGACGTGATGCAGTCTTCCTGCCTCCATACTATTTCAGAGGGAGATCTCTTACGGGATATCTATCCAATGGCCAACGCTCTGTCCTTACAGTATACAGTAACAAAACTACACACTTTGTCCTCTTCCTTAAATTAACTGCAAAATAAATGGCATGACCGAGTAATACATATTAATAGTGAAATTCCAAATTAAAATGAAAATGCGTTAATTGCATCAACTAAGGAACAATCTATGTGTGTCACAGATGACAGAGCACAGTGCATAAAGCACACATGAACATTGCCTATTCTTAAAAAAAACAGGACAATTAAAAGAGTATAAAATGACCTTCACGGTAACTGTTTTATAAATGGTTCATTTAATTATGTGTAGTCTTGTTGTTAGTGATGCATGGTGGTGAGTGCTACAGCTGAATATACCTTTTATTCAGACAAAGAACCAATGTCCCTTTGCAGACGCTGCACTGCAACCAGAGGAAGAAAGAATTATAATAAATAACTCTAGACCACCTTTACGCCACACACAGAGATGCATACAAAGCTCTCCCCGCCCTTCATTTGGCAAATCTGACCATAATTCTATCCTCCCGATTCCTGCTTACAAGCAAAAACTAAAGCACCTGTGACTCGCTCAATACAGAAGTGGTCAGATGATGTGGATGCTACGCTACAAGACTGTTTTGCTAGCACAGACTGGAATATATTCCGGGATTCATCCAACGGCCATTGAGGAGTACACCACCTCAGTCATGGCTTCATCAATAAGTGCATCGACGACGTCGTCCCCACAGTGACCGTACGTACATATCCCAACCAGAAGCCATGGATTACAGGCAACATCCGCATCAAGCTAAAGGCTAGAGCTGCCGCTTTCAAGGAGCAGGACACTAATCCGGACGCTTATAAGAAATCCCGCTATGCCCTCAGACGAACCAACAAACAAGCAAAGCGTCAATACAGGATTAAGATTGAATCCTACTACACCGGCGCTGATGCTTGTCGGATGTGGCAGGGCTTGAAAACTATTACGGACTACAAAGGGAAACCCAGAAGTGAGCTCCCTAGTGACACGAGTCTACCAGACGAGCTAAATGCCTTTTATGCTCGCTTCGAGGCAAGCAACACTGAAGCATGCACGAGAGCACCAGCTGTTCTGGGTGACTGTGATATAACGCTCTCGTTAGACGATGTGAGCAAGACCTTTAAACAGCTTAACATTCACAAAGCCGCGGGGCCAGATGGATTACCAGGACGTGTACTCAAAGCATGCGCAGACCAACTGGCAAGTGTCTTCACTGACATTTTCAACCTCTCCCCGACAGAGTCTGTAATACCTACATGTTTCAAGCAAACCATCATAGTCCCTGTGCCCAAGGAAGTGATGGTAACCTGCCTAAATGATTACCGCCCCATAGCACTCATGTCGGTAGCCATGAAGTGCTTTGAAAGGCTGGTCATGGCTCACATTAACATCATCCTCCCGGAAACCCTAGACCCACTCCAATTTACATACCGCCCCAACAGATGACGCAATCTCAATCGCACTCCACATTGCCCTTTCCCACCTGGACAAAAGGAACACCTATGTGAGAATGCTGTTAATTGACTACAGCTCAGCGTTCAATACCATAGTGCCCACAAAACTCATCACTAAGCTAAGGACCCTGGGATTAAACACCTCCCTCTGCAACTGGATCCTGGACTTTGACAGGCTATCCCCAGGTGGTAAGGGTACACAACACGTCTGCCACGCTGATCCTCAAAACTGGGGCCCCTCAGGGGTGTGTACTTAGTCCCCTCCTGTACTCCCTGTTCACCTACGACTGCAAACACGACTCCAACACTATTATTAAGTTTGCTGACGACAACAGTGGTAGGCCTGATCACCAACAACGATGAGACAGCTTATAGGGAGGTCAGAGAACTGGCAGTGAACAGGACAACAACCTCTCCCTCAATGTGAGCAAGACAAAGGAGCTGATCGTGGACTACTGGAAAAGGCGGGCCGAATAGGCCCCCATTAACATCAACGGGGTTGTAGTGGAGCGGGTTCGAGAGTTTCCAGTTCCTTGGTGTCCACATCACCAACGAACTATCATGGTCCAAACACACCAAGACAGTTGTGAAGAGGGCACGACAACACCTTTTCCCCCTCAGGAGACTGAAAAGATTTGGCATGGGTCCCCAGATACTCAAAAAGTTCTACAGCTGCACCATTGAGAGCATCCTGACCCAATTGCATCACCGCCTGGTGTGGCAACTGGTCAGCATATGACCGTAAAGCACGAGAGGGTAGTGTGTACTGCCCAGTACATCACTGGGGCAAAGATTCCTGCCATCCAGGACCTATATACTAGGCGGTGTCAGAGGAAAGCCCATAAAATTGTCAGACTCCAGTCACCATAGACTGTTTTCTCTGCTACTGAACGGCAAGCAGTACCAGGACGCCAAGTCTAGGACCAAAAGGCTCCTTAACAGCTTCTACCCCCAAACCATAAGACTGCTGAACAATTAATCAAATGGCCAATTACATTGACACCCCCCCTCCCCATTTGTCTTGTACACTGCTGTTACTCACTGTTTATTATCTATGCATAGTCACTTCACCACTACCTACATGTACAAATTACCTCAACTAACCTGTACCCCCACACATTAACTCATTACCGGTACCCCCTGAATATAGCCTGGTTGTTGTTATGTTATTGTGTTACTTTAGTTTATTTGGTAAATATTTTCTTAACTCTTCTTGAACTGCACTGTTGGTTAAGTGCTTGCAAGTAAGCATTTCACGTTAAGGTCTACACATGTTGTATTTGGCGCATGTGACAAATAAAGTTTCATTTCAACACTGCATCCAAGCAGAATCTCTCTCAGTATTTCAGTTTTGTGTGCCATGAGGTACAGCTAGCACAGGGGGAGTGATACTGGCCCTTACCTTGTTGAGTGCTCCAGCCCCAGTGAGGATGATGTGGGAGTTTTCCACCTGGATGGTCCTCTGACCCAGCCTAACCAGGTAGGCTCCGATCCCAATTGCACGACAAGTCACCTGGAGAGAGAAGTGCACACAGCCTGGTTAGGAAACCACTGGTCAAGTGCATGTTAGTGATCAGGGTAAACCAATTCTTAGATTTGCCATCCTCTGCCTCAGATTCTCCGGTACTTCTGTATACTTTTCAGCCAGTAGTTCTAAAAATAGCCAAAGTTCATATCTGCAGATATACGTGCACCATGTCATTGCTCTCTCTCTGCTGTGTGTGCATCTTGCTAGCTGTTACTCAAATGGCAAAGGACTGAAGCCCATTGGCTAGAACTCGAATTGTTAAGGGGCTGGCCCAGGTGGGGGAAAATGGCACGTCACAGCTTCCAGAAAAACATCCGCTTTCAATATAGGGATTTCTTTGCAAATTGATGTAAGACAGTAATTCTGCTCATATATTCTACATGTATGAACTACACATTGACACATCCATCACGTCTGAATCCATGTTTAAAAATATACTTCGTAGTCGCCATAGTTCCGGAGCTTGTCTTTAAGTAGTAACTTAGACATGAAAGACAGTTTCGAATTAAAGAGGTGTTAAGTCCACCATTCCTATAAGTGCTGTGCGTAGGCCTGTGTGTGTCGGAACATCCAGTGCGTCGGTGCGTACCAGGTTCATGGTGATGACCTTGTCATAGGCCAAAGAGGACTCTCCAGCAATCATCCCGGAGCCCTTCAGGTTCTCCACCCCCAGACCCTCCTCCTTCCCGATGATGTCAGTGATCTTGTACCTGAAGAAGGAAAGGCTCAGTCAGACATCACACTTTCTCAGTGGAAATCATCACGTCATCCTTTTCCTTATTCCACTTCTCCCATTGTACAAGGGGCTTGTCATGTGTATTCATGCACAGTCCATTGATTCTCTTAATTTGTAGATTTACAGTTTCTCCATTGGCCTAATCCAGTGAGCTGGATGTATTATCTGTATTGAATAGGGTGACAGTGAATAATAATATGGCTGAGAGGTAAGGTCTGGACTCACCTGGACTCTCCCTCATCCTCTATGTGTTCACAGTGAACAGAATTCAGGGCTGACACCTTCTTGTAGTCCTGAGGGGTCAGGTACAAGTACTTGAAGCCCTGGGGCAAGAAACAGACTTTGCATCAGCAGACTGAGGGGCATACATACATACTTGGGTAGATTGATTTGATTGATTAATTTATTGCGGGAAAAAGATGCACCGAGTACAACCCAGGGGATTCCACGTTAAAGCTAATATCACTTGTTTCCAACGTGGTCCCCAATGGAATACACCAATACAGACAAAACAACAGTAAATCCCTACAGTACAAAACAGCATCACAATAGAACCATCTGCTAACAGAGACCTACAACACTAATCTCCAAATCAAAATAGTTTCAATTCTTCAATAGAAGGTCTACACCGCCATGCCCCCTTCTGCCAGCTGACCTTGTAGGGGTCTGCCGTGTCCTGCCAGGCTACATGGAACATGTGTCTGATCTCCTCTGCCAGGCCGATGCGGGCACCGCTGTTGGCAGAGATGTAGATACGAGGAATGCCACTCTCCCTGGACATCTCTGAGGCCTGCAGGAACAGCAGGTCCTCCTGCGGCCCAAACGAACCAATCTTGTGTGTGATGTCATTACTGATCACAATGATCTCACGCCCTGCCGGGTACTCCGGGGTCTTGATGGTCATCCGCCAGGCCACCATGCCAATCTAGAGGGACACACACACAGGTTCACATTCATTTATGTAGTCGAGACATGACTGTTGTATGCATTTTCACAAAGACAATACCCATGCAATACAATAACCTGGCAAACAGTTACTGAACAATCCTGCCAAAGAAACACAGAGACACCTACAGATCAGAAATGGAACTGCAACTTTAAAAGGAGTTACTTCTCACCTCGTTCCCTCCTGGTAGACGGTTCATCTGCACCAGCTGTCCCTGTGGATCCAGGACCAGCTCAGTGAAAGTGAGCAGCTCAGAGGGCAGAGGGCATTTGGGCAGGTGGGCGAAGGCTTTGGTGGACTGCCACAGCTTCTTTAGAGCCTGGAGGAAAGAGGAGCCAGAGACACGAGGGACTGCTGCTCACTCTTAATATAACAAACGTACTGGAAAGTGATAACATGCAGGGTTGAGATCAATTAAATTTCAATTCAGGTTCGACATTTTAATTAATGAATTGGACATTTCCCATTATTTTACAATGTGAAATCTTAATTTCATGCATTGGATTTCAATTAACTTCCTGAATTGACCGAGTTGAAATGCAATTGACCCCAAACAGTGCTCCCGAGTGGTGCAGCGGTCTAAGGCACTGCATCTCAGTGCTAGAGGCGTCACTACAGACCCTAGTTCGATTCCAGGCTGCATCACAACTGGCCGTGATTGGGAGTCCCATAGGGCAGTGCACAATTGGCCCAGCGTCGTCCAGGTTAAGGTTTGGCCGGGGTAGGCCATCATTGTAAATAAGAATGTGTTAACTGACTTACCTAGTTAAATGAAACAAAAACACATGATTGTATGTTTACCATCTACGGAGACCACTGTGGGCCGTTGTGTCACGGTCCGTACCTGTCTGACCATCTCAGGGAAGTCATAGACATAGGTGGTTCCCAGGGACTGGGCCTGGAAGCGTTTGGACTGCAGCAGGTCCTTGGTCACATATGGGGTGTTGATGAGCATGCCATGTAGAGGACCCTGCTTGTCCCCATATGCCTGGAACTTGATCTGGAGGAGAGGGGACACAGTCACTCCCCACACACAGACACTAGCTGCCCTTTGCAGCACACACATCTACAAAAACAACACAGAACCCAATATGTAATGTAATGAGGACAGACATCAGGCACGGACCGTATTCCAAGATAAACATGAAATGGTGAGAAAGGTGTTTAGAGTTGTGGAATCAGTTATATCTACATAGGAGAACATGTTCTTTAAAATCCCAATCAGCTGTGCACATCGCACATCCGTCTGATTAGGTTCTTTGACCAGACCTGGCAACATAAGCAGTCATTTCACATTAGAGACAGGAGCATATCGACGACTCAGAATGAGAACACAATAGAAGTAATTTTTAAAGAAAAGTGTTAATCTAACACATCTGGCTATTGAGAGGTTCTCATGGACCTACAGTAGCATAAGGTAAGAATAGGTCTGGCGTCACCGGTGCTTAAGTGTTAACGAATAAGGCTAAGCTCAATGCACCGGATCCTCACTTAGCACCATCTACCACCTCCAAAATAGAACCCAGATTCATTAAATGAATAAAGGTACCTGCCCAGAATACAAATGGGAAGCGTTACATTTCAGTATTCCTCTCTCAACTATGGTCCACAGACTGTAGTAGTGGGGGTATTATTTTTCTTAACCACTCTTAGCTTCTGCATATGCTCTCTGCCAATGACTATTTGATTTATGGATCATTTACCCTGGAATGGGATGACATATAGATGGCTGTAACTTACCTGTTCTCCTATATAAAAGGAAAATATCATGATCACTGCTAGTCTTGTCCAACAGGCTGGCCAGACCACTTATAGAACCCTCAGCTCCACTTTACACAGTGGACTGACTGATCCACAGTTGGCATGTAATTTATTTCTTAGCTAAACTTGAAAATACTTGAGCAAGAACCAAGAGTGGCCCATTAAAGGTGCATTTTGGGAGCTGAGGATTATGAATGAAGCTGCTTCCCCGGCCTGTGATTGGATGGGAGTGAGGAGCGTGAGGGATGTGCGAGTGCCCCACCTGTCGGTCTTTAGGCCCCAACTGTCCCGTACGGGAATCGGTGACCTCCTTGTACAGGCTGATGTCCAGGTAGTAGCCTGACTCGTTGGTGAGGAAAAGGCGGATGGGTATCTGTTTGCCTGTGGGCGTCAGCCGGATGTTGATCTTCAGCTCAGCCTGCAGGACCCGTAGCTTCCACAGCCTACTGCCGTAACGCATCACCATAGAGCGCACCGACTCCTCAATCTGAGCATGGTTACACAGAGAGAAGTTTGTTTTAAACATATACAATACCAAAACACATCACTACATGTACAGTGTACAAAACCAATGTACACAGTGCATGTACAGGTCTTGGGTGTGCTGCCACTGACCTTGGAGGGGTCCATGATGACGGTGGGGACAAAGTTGAGGAAGATGTGGTTGCAGTCAGTGCGTACGGTGGTGTTGTTGAAGGCCACTTCCAGCTCGTCCATGGCCTCCAGCAGCAGACGCTCGGCCTCGTTGTGGAGGTACTCAAAAGACGCCTCCTGAAGATAAGACACAGGATGGAAGCAGAGGTCAGAGAGGGGCACGTTTTCATATACAAACTGAACAGGTGTAACAATCAAAACACACACAAAGCAGTGTGTCATTATTGCGCTCACCTTGGTGACCAGGTCTGAGTGACGGATGATGGCCCGGACAAAGAAGCGGTAGTCTGTGACCTCTGTGCCCACCTCCACACGGGCAGCGCCCAGGTAAAGGTGCATCTTGTGGTTGGCACAGGGAATGGCAGTCAGGGCAAAGTTACGCATGCGGTTCAGCTCCAGCTGGAAGGCCAGCGCTGGCTCCAAGTGACGGTAGATCCTGTCCTCCTCAAACTGGAGACGCATGGTGACAGTCCGTTACATAGCAAAGCAGTCGCACAAGAAGACATCGTCACAGACAGCAGGACACAGCCACCCACAGCAAGATACGGTCACACCAACCAATGAGGGTTCAAGAGATGGGAATGATCTTTCCTCAAGGCCTAGAAATGACTTAACCAGTTAAGGCTGTTCTACCATCATCCCCAACATTAATAACTGCAGAACTCAGGGAACTTGGCTGTTTCAGGCGCATTGGGTTTATATAAGAGTAGAGGGTGCCCGCCAGCCATACACTGCATTAAGTAAATTAAATCAAAGGCAATCTCAGCCTGCTAATGGGTGTAATTTCTCTTAAATGGAGACGTCATTAAATAGATAATTACGGTAATGAGTTTGTGGTGCCATTGTAGTGAGACTATCAGGGGCCTAGGCAGGGGATGAGCCGTCATTGATCATGTTAGAGAGACTTTCAGTGCCAACGAAGGACAGCGGGAAGGTACTTCTGCAACTATCTTATTCAAATTGCCTCACCTCAATTGTAGTCATTATGTGAAATTGACACTTGCCTAGTTGAAACTGGCTTACCTCTTCCACTGTAACTCTAGTCTACACATTGAGAAACATGGTCATTTGGGCTCATATTTCATCTCAGTAATATATTCAGTCTGCGTTTGCACTTCAAATATGAATTCCCTTATCTTTTTGGGATGGATTCAACCAGTTTATTGACCACTACCACTGAGAAGACCATTCCCTATTATTTGATGGTAGCCCATAAAGCCAGTGTTCATATTGACACACAGACAGTGTGATGACACTAACCTTGTCTCTGGACCGGAAGGTGAAGAACTTGGGGAACTCTCTCTGTGTGGGAGACAGACAGGTGAGGAGAGAGAGTACAGTTAAACAGATTCTCATGCTACGAAGAACACACGTTACCAACCTACCAGTTCTACTGGTTAAGACCGGCTAAGAATGACAGTTAGGGCTTTGAGTCCAGGAATTCAAGGATCCCTGCTATGCTGCAACTAAGGGTTTTTTCACATATAGTCCTCTTCACACTTGGTCTTTTTCAGACAATTTTTGTGAACTCGGTGTTGTTTGCTTAATTTTTTATCCAGTATGAACACTCCAATGGAACTCAGACCTCTCGAAAGAGCCCCCGAAGCAAACCCATTGAGAGGTGGTCTGAGTTTGGTTCGCTTGAAATCCTCTGTCCAGCTCCCTTTTTTAGGGCAATGTGAACACAAAGCTCCCCAGGTTCGCTTGTCATTCCCGCACCACACACTAGACTACTGCAACACCGTTTCCCCTGCCATAACCCCTCACACTAGACTACTGCAACACCGTTTCCCCTGCCATAACCCCTCACACTAGACTACTGCAACACCGTTTCCCCTGCCATAACCCCTCACACTAGACTACTGCAACACCGTTTCCCCTGCCATAACCCCTCACACTAGACTACTGCAACACCGTTTCCCCTGCCATAACCCCTCACACTAGACTACTGCAACACCGTTTCCCCTGCCATAACCCCTCACACTAGACTACTGCAACACCGTTTCCCCTGCCATAACCCCTCACACTAGACTACTGCAACACCGTTTCCCCTGCCATAACCCCTCACACTAGACTACTGCAACACCGTTTCCCCTGCCATAACCCCTCACACTAGACTACTGCAACACCGTTTCCCCTGCCATAACCCCTCACACTAGACTACTCCAACACCGTTTCCCCTGCCATAACCCCTCACACTAGACTACTGCAACACCGTTTCCCCTGCCATAACCCCTCACACTAGACTACTGCAACACCGTTTCCCCTGCCATAACCCCTCACACTAGACTACTGCAACACCGTTTCCCCTGCCATAACCCCTCACACTAGACTACTGCAACAGTTTCCCCTGCCATAACCCCTCACACTAGACTACTGTAACACCGTTTCCCCTGCCATAACCCCTCACACTAGACTACTGTAACACCGTTTCCCCTGCCATAACCCCTCACACTAGACTACTGTAACACCGTTTCCCCTGCCATAACCCCTCACACTAGACTACTGTAACACCGTTTCCCCTGCCATAACCCCTCACACTAGACTACTGTAACACCGTTTCCCCTGCCATAACCCCTCACATTGGTGCCACAAAAGAGAGAAGATGATAACGTGCAGGTTCAGATTATTTGTTTGCAATATGTGATCTATAGGCTAAGAGAGCTTCATAAACTGTTTATTCGCAAATAACTACAGATTAAATAATGCTCTAATTGACAATTGTACACCCAATGTAGGCTACTGCCCCTTTAAGAACAATAATTGATTTTGTGCCCTATTATCACCAAATATGTTCACACTATTAAAACCTGTTAATAGCATCTTCTGATTAAAAGTATTTTGTCTCATCTTCTAACTAAACGCAGTTAAAAGCTTCCAAAATTAGCTTCCCAAATGTAAGTAGGTATATCTAGCTGTCTGATAACACATTCTGATGGAATGGCATTGAGTGAATGTTGGAAAAAGATCTTGGTTCCTTTCTAGATAGCAATGTGAATGTAAAGAGAACTCGGACCACAACATAGGTAAAGTGAACTGGCAAAAAGGCAAGGGCAGTGTGAATACAAAGATAAGAGTTATTTTGCTGTTTTTTGCCCCAGAGTTCACTTTAAAGAGGAATGAGATTGGTTCTTTTAAAGAGGACTATATGTGAAAAAACCCTCAGTTCGGTTCTCTTTGGGGGCTCTTTTGAGGCGTCGGAGTTCCTTTGGATTGTACACTCCACCAAAAAATTAAGCATACCGCACTGGGGTAAAACATGTTTTGTCTGAAAGGGACCAAGTGTGAAAGAAACCTAAAGTTACAGAACCATCTAGACTAAAAATAGACATGACATCTAGAGAACCCAATGACTGCAGGTGAAAATGACAGCGACATTCTAACAAGACTAAGCGGCTACATTTCCTTCTAAGGGTCTACATTTCTCCCTCAATAAGCTGTGATGAGCGCTATCATGTGAATTGCTGTGAGCTTGAAGAGGAACACTATGGCATCAGTCTGTGATCAGCAACAGCCTGTTTAACATTCAACAGCCCTAATCTCCTATTTGGCCTGGTGTCCGAGGGTGAAATTACAGTGTATTTTCCCAAAACTGCCTTTTTACATAATGACAGACCGCAACATGCAGCAGTCACATCTTAACCAATGAATAAAACATCTTTCCAACAGGGAGTGCTTTGTATTTCTGAATGCTCAAGCTAGAAGCCTGGTTGGCAGGTTTGTCTTTGATGATCGTACCCCACTTGGCCAAACAATACTGGCCTAATTGCAAACACTCATCAACTCAATGTGTACATGGTAACAAGAGAGCTGTCAGAGAGCTGTGTTCTAGTATGCCCACTACAAGCCTGTATACAGGACTGATTTGATGACAACACAATGGTGTTAGTACATCACATCCCCTATTCTATCTATAACAGAGAATACACAATTTAATATGTGCGAATACACTGGTCTGTATAGTCTGAAGAGGGTTGGCTACTTGGTCTCCCGAGTGGCGCAGTGGTCTAAGGCACTGCATCTCAGTGCTAGAGGCGTCACTACAGACACCCTGGTTCGAATCCATGCTGTATCACAACCGGCTGTCATTGGGAGTCCCATAGGGCGGCGCACAATTGGCCCAGCGTCGTCCGGGTTTTGCTGGTGTAGGATGTCGTAAATAAGAACTTGTTCTTAACTGACTTGCCTAGTTAAATAAATACAAATATTCAGAGGATGTGTCTCCCCTGTATGAGACAAACCCACATAACGAGGGCAGCCACACCAACACAAACCCACATAACGAGGGCAGCCACACCAACACAAACCCACATAACGAGGGCAGCCACACCAACACAAACCCACATAACGAGGGCAGCCACACCAACACAAACCCACATAACGAGGGCAGCCACACCAACACAAACCCACATAACGAGGGCAGCCACACCAACACAAACCCACATAACGAGGGCAGCCACACCAACACAAACCCACATAACGAGGGCAGCCACACCAATGGCAGTAATTAGCTCTCATCGGGACCCGTTCTTCTCTTAAAGGGTTTCCAGTAGATAACACAGCCACAAAGTCAGATTCCACAGCGACAGTCCAAATTGTCTTTTTGGTCTTAATTTAAGGTTAGGCATAAGGTTATGGTTAGGTTTAAAATCAGATTTAAAGAAAATAAAATGTATAAATGAGCAGGGTTTAGCCATTATGATGACTTTGTAGCTGTTTTAACTAGTGACGACAGAGTCAAAGGGCTGAAGTCACGATGCGGGGAGAGAGAGAAGGGAACCTGGCATTTACCCAAATGCCTTTAGTCTCAAATGCTTTCATTTTCTCTCAGAATCTAAAAGCTACTTTGAGTGCTTAAAGGAAAGAGTTGACAATACAGGAAGACAAACTGTACTGTTTCAGTCATCCACATCCTCCCAGGCTACTCACATGAAACCTCTGGTCCACCTCATAGTTGACTGCCTTCCTGAAATCCTGTCAGCACAAACACCACAGCAAAGGCAAGACATGGATACAGAGGGGGAAAAGATTGCAAGCAAACAAACAGCCAAATTTGAGATACAAATTTGTCAAATTATAGGCCATTCCAAATTAAAAGTGACTCTCTCATGCCGTCTGGAGATTCAACCAGTATCACTGTGATTAAGATAAGATAGTTGACTGGCAGAGAGTTGCTTAGAAAACCGAGGGTAGAGTAGAAGAGTGGGACTCTTAGTCCTCACCTTCTGAGCAACCAGGAAGGTCAGCCTGCGGATGCCATGTTCAAACAGCAGGGATTTCTGGGGAACGAAGACAGAGGAAGAGAAAGTGTGAGCAACTGGGAGGCAGGTAGCGTAGCGGTTAAGAGTATTGGGCCAGTAACCAAAAAGTTGCTGGTTTGAGTCACCGAGCAGACCAGGTACATTTTTTTTGTTGATGTGCCGTTGAACAAGGCACTTAACCCTAATTGCTCCTGTAAGTCACTCCGGATAAGAGTGTCTGCTAAATGACTCAAATGCCAATGTGTCCAGTTGTATTTCCTGAAAGGCTCATCTGACCTCTGACTGGGTGAACTCCCGGAACATGGCGGCCAGGCCGTCGTCGTCGATGTCACTGTCAGTCTTAATGGCCACGTTGAGGATGTGAACGGGCTCATCTTGGATACTCTGGGACACAAACACATGCAGGCAAACCTCAGTCATACAATTCAAAGAGAAAGTAGTCACAACCAAAATTATTGGCACCCTTGATATTGGGCGCGTTCCTCTGCCTAGGCGTTGCGGACACCTGCCAGATTTACAATGCCTGGATAGGTATTTTATGTATCAGCTAACCACATATGTTACAGAAATCCGTCAGTCGATGACACTGTCGATGACGTGGCACGCACTCAATGGTTGACGCATGCAATGCCTGAGCAGGGGAACGCAACCAAAGATCAGCAAAAAAAATACTACATGAAATAAACAATACATACACTGAGCTATATTGTCAGCTCAAATTTGTTTTGAAAAACGTATTATTTTATACTAATACAATTGCTCAGAGAAATAGATTTTGTTTAACAAGTAATACTTATTTTCTCCCAAAAAGATAGGGGTCAACATTTTTGGCACCCCTGTTTTCAATACTCCAGCACCTTCCCCTTGCAAGGATAATGGGACAGACTTTTTCTAAAATGTTTTATGAGATTGGAGAACACATTGGGAGGGATCTTAGATCATTCCTCCATACATAATCAAATTGATTTATATAGCCCTTCTTACATCAGCTGATATCTCAAAGTGCTGTACAGAAACCCAGCCTAAACCCCCAAACAGCAAGCAATGCAGGTGTAGAAGCACAGTGCCTAGGAAGAACTCCATAGAAAGGCCAAAACCTAGGAAGAAACCTAGAGAGGAACCAGGCTATGAGGGGTGGCCAGTCCTCTTCTGGCTGTGCCGGGTGGAGATTATAACAGAACATGGCCAAGATGTTCAACTGTTCATAAATGACCAGCATGGTCAAATAATAATAATCACAGTAGTTGTCGAGGGTGCAACAAGTCAGCACCTCAGGAGTAAATGTCAGTTTGCTTTTCATAGCCGATCATTAAGAGTATCTCTACCGCTCCTGCTATCTCTAGAGAGTTGAAAACAGCATCTTTCCATATCCTTGATATCCTTAGTCTGCACTTATGGACTGCTCGGCAGGTAGTCTGGCGGGTAGGAGCGTTGAGCCAGTAACTGAAAGGTTGCTGGATCTAAAGGTTGCAGGCCCAGCACCTCGCTGATTCAGAGGGGTTGGGTTAAATGCGGAAAACACATTTCAGTTGAATGCATTCAGTTGGACAACTCATTATGTATCCCTCTATCCCCCCTTTAATTCAAACCACAGGTACTGAAAACAGAGGTGCCAATCATTTTGACCCCTACCTTTGAGAAAATAAAATATTACTTGTTCTACCAAATCTTTTTCTCTGAGCAATTGTATTAATCATTTCTTTCAAAATTGCATCCAATATACACTGCTCAAAAAAATAAAGGGAACACTTAAACACAATGTAACTCCAAGTCAATCACACTTCTGTGAAATCAAACTGTCCACTTAGGAAGCAACACTGATTGACAATAAATTTCACATGCTGTTGTGCAAATGGAATAGACAAAAGGTGGAAATTATAGGCAATTAGCAAGACACCCCCAATAAAGGAGTGGTTCTACAGGTGGTGACCACAGACCACTTCTCAGTTCCTATGCCTTCTGGCTGATGTTTTGGTCACTTTTGAATGCTGGCGGTGCTTTCACTCTAGGTGGTAGCATGAGACGGAGTCTACAACCCACACAAGTGGCTCAGGTAGTGCAGCTCATCCAGGATGGCACATCAATGCGAGCTGTGGCAAGAAGTTTTGCAGTGTCTGTCAGCGTAGTGTCCAGAGCATGGAGGCGCTACCAGGAGACAGGCCAGTACATCAGGAGACGTGGAGGAGGCCGTAGGAGGGCAACAACCCAGCAGCAGGACCGCTACCTCCGCCTTTGTGCAAGGAGGAGCACTGCCAGAGCCCTGCAAAATCACCTCCAGCAAGCCACAAATGTGCATGTGTCTGCTCAAACGGTCAGAAACAGACTCCATGAGGGTGGTATGAGGGCCCGACGTCCACAGGTGGGGGTTGTGCTTACAGCCCAACACCGTGCAGGACGTTTGGCATTTGCCAGAGAACACCAAGATTGGCAAATTCGCCACTGGCGCCCTGTGCTCTTCACAGATGAAAGCAGGTTCACACTGAGCACATGTGACAGAGTCTGGAGATGCCGTGGAGAACGTTCTGCTGCCTGCAACATCCTCCAGCATGACCGGTTTGGCGGTGGGTCAGTCATGGTGTGGGGTGGCATTTCTTTGTGGGGCCGCACAGCCTTCCATGTGCTCGCCAGAGGTAGCCTGACTGCCATTAGGTACTGAGATGAGATCCTCAGACCCCTTGTGAGACCATATGCTGACACATGCACATTTGTGGCCTGCTGGAGGTCATTTTGCAGGGCTCTGGCAGTGCTCCTCCTTGCACAAAGGCGGAGGTAGCGGTCCTGCTGCTGGGTTGTTGCCCTCCTACGGCCTCCTCCACGTCTCCTGATGTACTGGCCTGTCTCCTGGTAGCGCCTCCATGCTCTGGACACTACGCTGACAGACACAGCAAACCTTCTTGCCACAGCTCGCATTGATGTGCCATCCTGGATGAGCTGCACTACCTGAGCCACTTGTGTGGGTTGTAGACTCCGTCTCATGCTACCCCTAGAGTGAAAGCATCGCCAGCATTCAAAAGTGACCAAAACATCAGCCAGAAGGCATAGGAACTGAGAAGTGGTCTGTGGTCACCACCTGCAGAACCACTCCTTTATTGGGGGTGTCTTGCTAATTGCCTATAATTTCCACCTTTTGTCTATTCCATTTGCACAACAGCATGTGAAATTTATTGTCAATCAGTGTTGCTTCCTAAGTGGACAGTTTGATTTCACAGAAGTGTGATTGACTTGGAGTTACATTGTGTTGTTTAAGTGTTCCCTTTAGTTTTTTGAGCAGTGTAGCTCAGTATTTGTATTATTTATTTAACACAGTCTTTGTTGCACATCTTTATCAAGGGTGTCGATCATTTCAGTCGTGAATATTGCGACTATGTGAAGAAAAGCAAGGTCATTCTACTTTGTAGCAGTGAACAAAGGGCTCTCAGTCATAATACTCTAGTGTTGCAATACAGCTCAGAATCAGTAGAAGCAGAACATTCTGACCTTGGTGTCCTCCTCTCCATAGAGCACAGGGTTCCCTCCCTCTGGGAAGGTGGGGCTGTGAGGAGGAGAGTCAGAGAAACAGCTCATCACGTCTTTAATGTTCCTGAGGGAGTGGAAAGGACCACCGTTAAGACACCACACAAACAGACACTTAAGGTAAAATCTAGGTTTTACAGCTCTAATTCAATAACGCCATTTCCCAATGTGGGATAATAATAAAGTTATAATGTAATGATTTTGAAAAGGTCAAAGAGCCCAGCCCTCACCTGGTGAACTCCTGGAAGGAGCGGAAGGAGACCATGGCTCCCATGCGCTGGCAGGGTGGGGTAAAGGAAGTGTCCAGGAGGACGTCACTCACGCTGCCCATGTGCACCATGCCGTAGTGGTTCAGGTTGGACGAGAACGACATCCTGGGGTCACAATAGACAGCCATTAGACTGGGGTCCTGCAGCAAACACATTCACTCACCCACCCAGAGCAGAGCCCATTTCTGGCCCAAAGGAGAGTCACCTTTAAGAGCCCCCCACCAGCCACTTCTATCACACACCAGTATTTATTAACTCTGTGATAAGCTGCTGGGACAGAAGGAACATTGACTCCTCATTCACTTCCATAATAACAGTAATATAGCACCGTGTTCTCACAGAGATCAGTGAATGAGGATCGGAATATAAGAACTAAATATGCCTCTTATAGATCTGGATGTAATACTCATGGAGCAGCCCAGCAGAAGTGTTCAAACGCTAAGTGGTACTGTAGATTATGTGGAAGAGCACATCTGTATAATGTTAGTGGACATGGAAGCATTGCAGATTTTCCCTCAGCCAAACATAGTAGAAAGACCCAAAGTTCCCCCAGGTGTTTTTAGTATTCAGAGGTCCTCCTCTCCCCTCCACACAGAGGCCAAGTCCCCTTTTAGAGAGGTTAAGCCCAGAAGTCTGTTAGCCCACAGAATGATATACAGCCTAGAGGCTGCTATAGGGAACAACCTGTCCACAGAGTCATCCGTTTCTGGAGGTTTATTCTCCTCCGTTTTAGAATCATCCTTTGTTTTATCATCCTGTGCTTTAGTGTCCTGTATTTTACTGTCCACAGACACAGGCTTAAGTAGAAGAGGCAGGGGCAGGGCAGACAGTCTCCTGAGAGGACAGTAGCAGCACATTCAGAACACAGCTAACACAACACAAAACAGGACATCTGATCTCACACAGAGCACTATTTGATAACATTTTGTCCCAGAATATTACACAGTTAGTGTACATGTACCCAACATCTTTTGACTCCCCATTTCTCACCGGAAAACAGCACAAGATCCATGATTTTGCACACACACACACAAGGTAGCGTACATACACCGACAATACACCCACAGAAAGACAGAATCTCAGTCTTCTCAGTATGCTGCATCATGCCATGCTGTTACCATTGATTTAGTAAATGATCCATGATCAAACATATTCAGCTCCAATTGTAAAAATCTGATTTATTTTTGTAATAACTTAACACTTTACAGAACAAGCAGTCTAGCCAAACATTTCAATAATGCCCAACGTTATCTTGTCTTGCCACAAGATGCAATCTATCTATATATAATCTACACCCACACTGAACAGAAATATATACGAAACTATTTAAAATATTTTACTTAGTTACAGTTCATACAGGGATGTAAACAAATGTGCACAAAATTAGAAAAATAAGTGTTTTGTGCATATGGAAAATTTCTGTGTTCTTTAATTTCAGCTCATGAAAAAAAAAAGAACAATTTACATCTTGCGTTTATATTTTTGTTATGTGTAAATGGTAGAATTACAATTCGATTAAATTCTAAATGTTGCAGGCATTAAGGCTTTCAGTAACGTTTCTCTGCAGATTGTTGACCCTGCTGCTTTCTAGAGCGTCTCAAATCTACCAGAGGCGGCTGGTGGGAGGTGCTATAGGATGACCGGCTCATTGTAATGGCTGGAATATAATAAATGGAACGGAGTCAAACGTGGTTTCCATATGTTTGATACCGTTCCACCCATTCCATTCCAGCCATTACAACGAGCCCGTCTTCCTAGAGCTCCACCCACCAGCCTCCACTGAGGTCTACATATTGGTTGCAATAAGAAGAATGTGTACTATACCTGTTTAGAGTTGGGATGTTCCCTCTGCAATCAAACAACACTGATTGGTTAGTTAGGCAGGCAGGCAGGCAGGCAGGCATCAGTTTAAGGAAGCAGTCTGGGCTCAGAGAAGTGTGTGTGAATCATACAAGTGTGAGACTATGTATTATGGATATGGCTGGCGTCTCATATGGTACATTTTGAACATTGTTATAATTTGTTAGGTTGTCAGAAGTAACAATCTCTCATGACATAGGCCTTATTGTTGACTTCAAGGGCTTCATGAACTAACAATGTATTACAAATGGCAGGCAGCACATGGGCTGGATGTTCAGTGGTGTCAGATCCTGTCCCTTTTACAACAAGACATTAATGTGACACCCTAGGGCACTGTCATACAGCGAATGTATTGTCTCATAAACATACACATTGCACTCTAGGATTGATCCTCCAGAAATGCAACAATAGTCCTAAACCTCCAGAGAAGCCTATTATTTGTTCAGGGTATTGGTTCATTCCCGAGGTGGGAGACATGCACGCAGCTAGCTTAGTTCCAATGAGGAAGCCAATCATGGTTGGTTAATGCAACCGGGTTACACATTTTAAAATAGGTTAAAGCAGGTGCATGCAACAATCTGAGCATAGCAGTCAATGGGAGATGACCCCTCATGTCTGAGGGGTCAACACACTGGATCACAGTTATTTATCAGCCATATCAAATTGCCATACATATCAAATTGTACATGGGTACAACAGCAAGAAGCAAAGACATGATCATCCACAACATTACACACAGAACATCTATGTATCTGGGATCTGTAACAGGCAGTCGACACAAACGCTGAACTTGTACGGTACAAGTCCTGAGTCGCTCTCTGGTTGTGTGTTACTGAAACAGAATGTACATCTTGTAGTCATCCAGTGGACAGATCGACAAAAGTGGGACTCTTATGCTGACAGGAGACTAGTTACAGTTTCCACTCACACATTTTTTGTAAACCAGAGAAAGTATTTGAGCTCTCACAGAACACCTGCTTTTGCACATGAGGAGCGTTCAGGGGTTGAACACAGTGGAATGTGGGTAAAAGAAGCATGGCACCATGGATGAGAACTGGACCCTTCTGGAGATGGTGAAAGACAGTACTCTCCTTAGAACTCTGGTCTCTGTTAGTGCTCATCTCCCATGTAGAACCACCTCCCATATAAAGGGCATTGGAAAAGTATTCAGACCACTTCACTATTTTCATGTTTTGTTAGGTTACAGCCTTATTCTAAATGGATTCAATTGTTTTCTTCCATCAATCTACACACAATAACCCATAATGACAAAGCAAAAACAGGTTTAGACATTTTTGCAAATGTATAAAAAATACAAAACTGAAATATCACATTTACATAAGTATTCAGACAATTTATTCAGTAGCACCTTTGGCAGTGATTACAGCCTCAAGTCTTCTTGGGTATTGTGCTACAAGCTTGGCACACCTGTATTTGGGGAGTTTCTCCCATTCTTCTCTGCAGATCCTCTCAAGTACTGTCAGGTTGGATTGGGAGCGTTGCTACACAGATATTTTCAGGTCTCTCCAGAGATGTTCGATTGGGTTCAAGTCCGGGCTCTGGCTGGGCCACTTAAGGACATTCAGACTTGTCCCGAAGCCACTCCTGTGTTTTCTTGGCTGTGTGCTTAGGGTCGTTGTCCTGTTGGAAGGTGAACCTCCACCCCAGTCTGAGGTCCTGAGAGCTCTGGAGCAGGTTTTCATCAAGTACTTTGTTCTGTTTATCTTTCCCTCGATCATGACTCCCAGTCCCTGCCGAAAAACATCCCCATAGCACGATGCTGCCACCACCATTCTTCAGCATAGTAATGGTGCCAGGTTTCCTCTAGACTTGACGCTTGGCATTCAGGCCAAAGAGTTCAATCTTGGTTTCATCAGACCAGAGAATCTTGTTTCTCATGGTCTGAGACTCCTTTAGGTGCCTTTCACTGAGGAGTGGCTTCCGTCTGGCCACTCAACCATAAAGGCCGGATTGGTGGAGTGCTGCAGAGATGGTTGTCCTTTTGAAGGGTCTCCCATCTACACAGAGGATCTCTGGAGCGCTGTGCCTTTCCAAATCCAATCAATTGAATTTACCACAGGTGAACTCCAAACAAGTTGTAGAAACATCAAGGATGATCAATGGAAACAGGATACACCTGAGCTTAATTTCGAGTCTCATAGCAAAGGGTCTGAATACTTATGTAAATAAGGTTTCTGTTTTTTATTTTTAATAAATCTGCAAAAATGTCTAAAAACCTGTTTTCGCTTTGTCATTATGGGGTATTGTGTGTAGATTGATAAGGTAAACAGTTAATTTAATCAATTTTAGAAAAAGGCTGTAATGTAAAAAAGTGAAGGGGTCTGAATACTTTCCGAAAGCACCGTAGAACCACCTCCTATATAGAACCATCTCCTGTGTGTGTGTGTGTGTGTGTGTGTGTACACGTACGTACCGGTTGGGGTGGGAGGTAGGCAGCATGAACTGGAACTCTACAATGCAGGTGTTGTCCTTCAGCTGTCTGTGCTGGACGCTGTTGAGCTCGTAGGCGATGTAGGCTCTACGTACGTACACCTGGGATGGGGAACACAGACACCAGAGTTAACACAGTAGAGATCTGGCTACAGTGGAGGATCGTTACCTTTAATCCCCTGAAATGTCCCTCTTAGTTCATTGGCAAATACGGTTAAATTCTCTGGGCAACCAGCTACGGTGGCTTTGAATCCAAAAACCACGGTCTGCTTCCTCTCACCTCCAGGGCAGCCATCCGGACCACCTGGTTACTGTGGTAGAAGAAGTTGGGCAGCACATCAAAGATGGACGTCTCAGACAAGATCAGTTTCTACAAAGAACGAGAGAGAATTCAGAATCTTAAATGCTGTGAAAAAGTAACAAAGATCCTCAATTTACTGCCTTCAGCAATGCCAATAAAAAGTCAACAATGGCCATTGTCCCTACCTGCAGGTTCTCGATGCAGAACTGGTGTCCGTACATGTCGATGGCAGAGAGGAAGATGGACTCCACCTGGTTGTGGCGGAGCTCGTAGGAGGGGAGGTGGGAGGCAATCAGCACCTGAGGGGGAAACAGACGGGAGTGAGAAGATAACTCATACCTTGATAAATCACAAAAACAGGAAGAGACCCTTCAGAGAGACAGGAAGTGATGAGTGCTGACCTGGCGGGCGCGCAGTGCCACCTTGGCGTTGGTTGTCTTGCTGAGCTGGGTGAGCTCTGTCAAAATGGCCATCAGCTCATCAGTCAGGGTGGGGTCACGACCACACAGCTGGTCCTACAACACACACACAAACTCTGGTCTTAGACAAACAGGAAAACACACACAGTCAACTGTGTCACACAAACACTTAGCAATTAATCATGACCAATGTATTTCTAAAGAGGGAAGGACTTACAATAAGCATGGTGACCAGGAGGTTCTTCTTGGTGACCTGGGCGTGCGAGAAGATGTAGTTTAACACGTTGGCCATGTTGCCCTTGTTCTCCTCACGCAGTGTGAACACACACTTGTCGTAGTGTCCTGGAATCACACACACACACAGTATACAGGATTCAGAGGAAAATGAAAATCAACCGGAGCCCAAAGTAAGGCGCAAATGAAATGTGTGTTGTGTAACAGTGCCCTCACATGGACAAATAGATCAACTGCAGTCCTGAGAGAAGACCTTTGAATCCTATTTATAAATCAAAGACCAACAGGACTAAAAAAACAAAGGCTCATCCTTTCCTTTTCCCCCTATACCAACCCAGGATACCCATTGCTTAACATAGCCTGCAAATGTTGGCAGTAGAGTGTAATGTTCCTCACCATGCTGGAACTGCACCTCTACTTTGAGGTACTGTCTGAGCAGGTCCATCACCACAGCCTTCATGTGACCACGGATGCCACTGCGGTACCTGGACAGAGACAACATGGACATGGTCTGGCACAGAGAGAATCAGTGTGAACACAGTATGTGTATTTATCATCAGCAATTTAAATCCTTGAAGCTGAGGGCAGGACTCACTTCTGCACCAGCTGTACAATGCTCTGAGTGTTCATGAAGAACACCTCTCTCTCCGACTTCCTGTTCAGAGTGGCAGCATGACTGTCCAGGATGTTGGCAATCTGGACCAAAGAACATGCACAATCAGTCTGGTGTATTCCCCATGCACTCTCCATATCAACAACTTCATATAACCATAAATAATGTAATAACCAACCTGAATAATGTGTGTGTGTGTGTGTGTGTGTGTACCTGCTGACTGGGGAACTGGCAGAGCACAGAGGTAATGTTGCTGGCGTACTGGGCCATCTCCTTCTTGATGCATTTCTCCACAGCGAGGGGGATCCGGCCTGACACACTGGTCATAATGTCCTGCAGCTCCAACAGCGGCAGGGAGGGGTCCCGAAAAGTCTTCATCAGCCTTTCCACCCATTCCTTTAGCTGGGGAAACACACAATATTACCAATTTAAACAGATTAATGTATGAACACAGAATATTGGCATCTTTTGTTTGTATATCTTTGGGCGGATAATAGTGTGTCTGTATGTACAGTAGTAGTGGACAACTTACCTTTCCACTGAAAAAGGGTTCAGGCAGGCAGAAACCACTCATGATGTGCACCAGGTGGTCCAGGGTGCTGTGGAAGACCCTGTGGAGCTTCTCTCCTCTCAGCGCCACCGCCTGGATGACGGGCAGGGCCCCGTGGTGCAGCTCCGCCTGAGAGACACGCACGTTACAAAATACTTCTAAAGTCTCACATGGAACGTTCTGTATACCTACTCCATATTTCCAGTACAAAATACAAGGAGCATATTTAGTCAAATATTGCTAAATTCCCCAGTGTCAGACACACCCTGCCACACTGACCTGTTGTACCCTGCCAGGATCATCCAACTGCAGCTTGGCGATGACACAGCCCAGCTCCAGCACGGCACCAGCCCTCTTCACATAGTGGATACAGCCGGACTCCAGCGCCGTCAGAGTCATCACCATCTTCATCACCTGAAACAGAGACACAAACACACGGTTTACATGCCTGTTCACTCCACTAATGGAGTGTGTGACCATGGCCAAACCACATCTCACCTATATAACCAAACCTCAACCATATGTCACACACACACCTCTATCTCAGCATAACACTGGCCAGAGAACACGTGCCCTCCGTCCTCCACGGTGTACTGGATGAGTTTCCCTGCTGAGGGCGAGCGAAGCAGCGACGGGTCGTTCTCCTTTTCAAACACACACGTCTTGTTCCCAATGGTGATACGGTACCTGGGAGAAATTCTCTTTCAGTCTATTGCCCAATTCTAAAATCAACCCCAAGCAAACGCCTCAATATTCCTTTTAATAAAATAACGCATTTATTCTTTCTTTCTTTCCATCCATCCATCCATCCTACCGGTCCACCTCCTCCTTCATGTAGGTGGTGTAGCTGCTGCCGTCGTAGGAGAGCAACAGGCCCCCGTCGCTGAGGCGATGGACGTCCACCTCGGCAGAGGTGCTGTTCATGATGACCACATAGGAGTTGGGGGACTGACGCGTCACCTTCAGACAATACTTAGTACCCTCATAGATCAACTCCACATCCACGGTGTTGAGAAGAGTGTGCGCGGGCAGCACCTGACCTCTGTAGAGGGGGAGAGAGGAGGGAGAGATGGGGTGTGTGTGTGTGTGTGTGTGGAGATGTGTAGGGTCACAATCAATAGCAATCCCAAAGTCACCGGAGCACTGTTGCTTCTCGCTGGACTAAAGTTGTAACATTCTTCAATGCTTAAAATAGTGTTGACCTTTCTAGAGAGTGCAGGAAGTTGGAGACACTGTTCCTCAGGTTGACATCAGCCACGTGGAGAGCCCCGCTCACTATGCCCAGCATGGTGTCAGGACGCTCCGCCTGCATCTTCTCGGAGATGAGCCTGTCCAGCCAGCCTGTGTCGATGGTGTTGTGCTGGAAGCTCTCAGTCTCCAGCAGCTTGATGAGGTACTCCACTGTGGTCCTGAAGTCTCCTCTGATCGACAGCTCCTTCAGGGCCACCACCATGTTACTACACACACACAGGAGAGGTGTTACCATACAGTACATCATTGGGTGTTACTGACAACAAACTTTACATGACTATTTCTAAAGTGTGTGTGCGGACTGGCTCGCGTGTGTACTCACGAGATGGCCTCTTCTCGGTTCTCTCCCCAGGAGAAGCAGTGGCCAAACTGGGAGTCTGCAAACTCATGCAGGCCTCCGGCCGCTGCCACACTGAAGTATCCCCACACATTCTTGTTACTGCGGAAATTCAGTTCCTGCACCGTGCCCGAACTCGGCTTGAAACCCTCATCCGGGTTCTCACTGGTGATGCGGGCAGCGATGACGTGTCCACGTGGGGAGGGGGCCGTGGACAGACCCTCAAAGTCAATCATAGAGTCTCCCCAGGGCTGGACCCCATACATCATTCTGATGTCCTTAATACGGTGCAGGGGGATCCCCATGGCAATCTGAGGAGGAAGACCATTATAGTCTGTAGAACTAAGGATTTTCTGTCATACTAATTGGACTTTAAAGAAATGAGAAAAGTCCAATGTTTAGAAGTGACATGATCATTATTAACAATTTTATCAAAGGAAAATGTCCCTTTTATTTCCAAAATGGTGCTAGGGTTTTATTTGGCTGACAAGAGGAACATTGTATCTTGAATGAAACAGATATTTTTCTCTCACTTAGAACACGGTTATGAAGTTTCTCCTTTGTGTAACTCAGAGTCCAAGCGCTGTTGTATCCCATTGTTGTCTGTACCTTCCTGCCTAGTGAGATTAGATCATGTCTATGCTGCAGAGAGGTTGACAGAGAGCAGATCCCTCCACCACAGCACAGACAGACGCCTGCCTTCTTCAGCAACAGCTCTGTCTGTCTACACGCTGCGGAGTAGCTTAGCTCGCTCTAACCTAGCCAGTTACCATGGAGACAGAGGCCTGGGATAAAACTCACCTTCGAGAACAGTGAGGTGTGCCTAATCAACAGAGATGTACAACAGACTGAACATGAGCAGGGCAGGACACCACACGCGTGTTTATTTTACTATCCATGTAGGGACCAAACAATTGATTCCCATTCACAATCCTAGCTTCCCTAACCCTAAACCTAACACCTAAGCCTAAAATACCCAAATTGTCCTTATTTTACTATCTTTGTGAAGACTTCTGGTACCGACAAGGATAGTAAAACCAAAAAGACACAGACCTGTAGCTGTGCAGCAGGCAGGTTGACGTCGGCCACCATCTCAGTACAGGGGTGTTCCACCTGCAGACGAGGGTTGAGTTCTAGGAAGTAAAAGCTGCCATCTTGGCTGTAGAGATACTCCACTGTGCCAGCACTGACGTAGCCCACCATCTTAGCTAGCTTCACTGCACACTGAGGAGTGAGGAATAGACACTGTCACAACCCGGCAACTTAACCACAGGTCAACAACTCCCTCTGGTCAGTCTCTCTCAAATTAAACATATTGGCATAGCTCTTCCCATCCAATAGCACAAATTGTGCCATACCCTCTCCATGTCCTCAAAGACGTCTGAGGTGGAGATGGTGGCGGGCGCCTCCTCTATGATCTTCTGGTGTCGCCGCTGTACGGAACAGTCCCTGCCGAACAGGGAGATGGCGTTGCCGTACTGGTCAGCCAGGAGCTGGACCTCCAGGTGACGAGCGTGTTTGGCCAGCTGCATCACGAAGATGGGTGAGCCTGGAACCTCGGTCTGGACCTGAGGAGCCAAGGAGAGAAGGCATCATAATCATACTGATTACGTAGTTTAGATAATTATACACATACTGATCACGTAGTTTAGATAATTATACACATACTGATCATGTATTTCAGCTCATCATAACCTTCTACTGATACTGGAATTAGACTGGACTTCTCACCTGTCTGAAGAGGTTGGGGAAGTCATCAGCACAGTTGACTTTGCGGATGCCCTTTCCTCCACCTCCCTCGGAGGCCTTCACCATCACGGGGTAGCCCACCACCTCCGCAGCCTTCAGTCCTGCCTCCACATCATGGATGCAGCCCAGCTCATACAGATCAGGGGGAACGTTGATGATCCTCTTCTTCTGATCGCTCTCTGTCCAATCCACTGTGAGTCCTGAGACACACACACACGGGTTGGGGGGTATCCAGATTTCCATACCATTCCTGTACCATACCAGTGTGTTTGGTATTACCGGCAGCGCACACAAGGGGCTCTATTTCTTTCACCCCTCACAAATGCAAACAAATGTAAACAAAGTACTAGCGAATTCCCATAGCGGACGCTAGCTAAATGCTAACAAATGCAAGCGGACATAAAGTAATTGCAAGCACAGAAAACCCAGCTCATAAATTATTACAACTAACTCAACGGGCTACTCGCACTTCATCCTGGAGGGGATTGATCGTCTCTGCTGTAACCAAGAAGCTTGATCTTGCAAGTTAGCCACCTATAGCTAGCAAGTTAGCAAACCAAATGCATAGCTGGAGCCCTGAGCTGGAAAACATTTATTTGGCACATCTTAGATAGTTAACTTATAGTTAGTTATAAGATATTCAGCTGCCAAACATTAGTAGCTAGTGAATTTCAAGTATAACTTGATCACCTTTCTCGCACTGGTTCATCACATCACAAAACTTCTGTGTGCTCTTTGAGACAAACACCATGTGACTGGCTCAATTAGATTTTTGTGAAAACAATTATTGAACAAAAATATATGCACCGTGGGTATTTCAAAATACCCCGGTATACGGTATACCGCCCAAGCCTAACCCACACTATGGGAGCAGTCTGACAACACACTTACTTCTTAAGACGTCAGAAGTATTCATGCACATTTATAAAACCTTCTTAGGCCTCACTCCCTCCTATCTGAGATATCTACTGCAGCCCTCATCCTTCACATACAACATCCGTTCTGCCAGTCACATTCTGTTAAAGGTCCCCAAAGCACACACATCCCTGGGTCGCTTCTCCTTTCAGTTCGCTGCAGCTAGCAACTGGAAGGAACTTCAACAAACACTCAAACTGGACAGTTTTATCTCAATCTCTTCATTCAAAGACTCAATCATGGACACTCTTACTGACAGTTGTGGCTGCTTTGTGTGATGTAATGTTGTCTCTACCTTCTTGCTGTTGTCTGTGCCCAATAATGTTTGTACCATGTTTTATGCTGCTACCATGTTGTGTTGCGTTGATACCATGCTGTGTTGTCATGTGTTGCTATGTTGTCTTAGGTCTCTCTTTATGTAGTGTTGTGTCTCTTGTTGTGATGTGTGTTTTGTCCTATATTTATATTGTATTTATTATTTTTTTTTAATCACAGGCCCCCGTCCCCGTAGGAGGCCTTTTGGTAGGCAGTCATTGTAAATAAGAATTTGTTCTTAATTCTTAACTGACTTGCCTGGTTAAATAAAAGGTTAAAGAATTATATATATATATTTTAAAGTGCACGGACATACCTGCTCCGCTCCATGGCAGGGTAGGGATGCCAGCTGTCTGAGCCACGATGGATGAGGCGATCTTGTCCCCGAGAGCCCACATGGCCTGGCTAGGAGGACCTGGAAGTGGGCCGCAGAACACATCTTACAGGCCAACTCAGGCACAGGACAGAAGGGCAAAAAGCAGTATCCATGGCTCTGTGTGTGAAGAAGAACTAGACTCAGTAGAAAACACAGTCTTACCCATGAAGGCAATGCCATTCTTCATGAGCAGCTCTGGGAGTTTGGGATTCTCTGAGGCGTGGCCCCACCCAGCCCATACAGCCTGGAGACACAAGACAAGCATTACACACACAAGTTCAAATACAGATTTCAAGAAAGTTCAATCATTATTTAAAAGAAGGTCTACTCTAGGCCTAAATAAATGAATGTCTAGCAGTACCTGCACAGGTATTCGCTTGGCAATGTCCAGAATGAGCTCCACGTTGGCATAGTTGTTGTTATTGGTCCCTCCTGGCACCGGCACATAGTGGTCGGCCATCTTTATGTACTCTGTAGAAGATCGTGGAGTGAAAACCATTTCGCTCTGCACATAAGATAGCGTGTATAACAGTCCAACATTTAATCTGACCTTTCGTCTCTCAATATCATCTCATCTAAACCTCACCATCAGTGTCAAACTATTTACACAAGATAGCACTTTCAGAATGCACTGTCTTTCTACACCATCAGACAGAGCATTTTCTTCTGAACTAGGTCATGCTTGGCTGTTCAGTGCATTGCAGGACAAAACCAACAGACAGCCTGCTCTGGTCCATCCCTGGGAGCCTCGAGGGTCTGCTTGTTTATTAAGCAGAGTTAGGAGAGGATGGGTAGAGACTAGAGTCACTCTGCTGCTACTAGTGGTGATGCTACCATAATGTAAAGCACACCTGCATTGGCCTTCAGGTCCTCGGGGGTTACCATGACAACAAAACGGATTGCGCGCTCGTTGCGGAACATCTCGTAAGCCCAGCGGCGGATGGAGCGCATGCACTTAACCGCCGCGATGCCATTGTTGGCAATGAGGACCTGAGACAGGAAGAGATGTGAGTGAGGGACTAGTCTCTGAAATACTCAATAATGTGGTCAATAATGTGGTAAAACTAGGAAACAGACGCTAAAGAAGCCCTGGTCTTACCTTCTCGATGACCTTATTGCCTCCGAAGCGGGTGACGAACTCGGCGGGGGAGGCCACAGTGAAATCTCTCTGCAGGTCGATGCGGCGGCGGTCTCGTCCCTGCTTGACCAGGTGCAGCCCAGACATGCTTGGTCTGTGTGAACAACTAACATTATTTCCGCATTAAGAGTGTACAGTTGATGAGGTTCACCATTTCCCAGCATAAACATAACACAATCTATCATAAAAATGTACAGTAGCAATCAAAAGTTTGGACACACCTACTCAGTCCAAAGTTTTTCTACATTGTAGAATAACAGTGAAGACATCAAAATTATGAAATTACACATGGAATCATGTAGTAACCAAAGTGTTAAACACATCAAAATATATATTTTATATTTGAGATTCTTCAAAGTAGCCACCCTTTGCCTTGATGACAGCTTTGCACACTCTTGCGTTTCCACTGAGGGAAAAATAAACTAGGCTCCACCCAGAGAGCCAGTGGGAGGATGAGCAGGCATCCATTCACCCAGGAGGGTGTGGCAGAGGCAGAGCCCCCAGTCTGCGTTTGGCTGGTTGCTGTGGCCTGACACTGCACTGTTGCACTGTTGGATATTGGCGAGATCTGTGCTCTCCTCAGCAGGCATGTTACATTCAGACAGGCAGACAGACAGAGGCTTCTGCATGAAGCCCCCCAGAGAATGGCACTTCCCGTTACAGAGCTAAGCTGAGCTCCCCCTTGCCCTATAGGAGAGAGGGGTGGGGGAGGAGAGTCTCCCCTCCCACTGTCCAGTAATTCCAGTTTCACCATCAACCCTCACATTCCCTCATCACATCCTCCCCTGTCCCCTGAAGCCCAACCAGACATGAGGGCAGCTGTGGAGAGCTGTGAAACTACAACTGATCACTAAAAAAGGATCAACAACAAAAACATGCCTCCTTTGTCAAACTGGCACATCATAACAGTCTGAAAGCTTTGTCAAACTGGCACATCATAACAGTCTGAAAGCTTTGTCAAACTGGCACATCATAACAGTCTGAAAGCTTTGTCAAACTGGCACATAACAGTCTGAAAGCTTTGTCAAACTGGCACATCATAACAGTCTGAAAGCTTTGTCAAACTGGCACATCATAACAGTCTGAAAGCTTTGTCAAACTGGCACATCATAACAGTCTGAAAGCTTTGTCAAACTGGCACATCATAACAGTCTGAAAGCTTTGTCAAACTGGCACAT
Source organism: Salvelinus namaycush (assembly GCF_016432855.1). Taxonomy (NCBI): domain Eukaryota; kingdom Metazoa; phylum Chordata; class Actinopteri; order Salmoniformes; family Salmonidae; genus Salvelinus; species Salvelinus namaycush. The sequence continues at coordinate 21,020,117 of NC_052309.1, read as the reverse complement.
CATAACAGTCTGAAAGCTTTGTCAATACCAAATAGACTGTAGGTAAATACTTTGGCATGATGTTTAGTTAAACTTAACTTGATATCTGATGTACATTTCAATTGTTTTCTTTCTATCCTCCCACCAAACGATTGCCAACAGGCTAATATAGGAGTGTGTACACTGCTATTGTACAACCATGGCTATGGCATGTAGCCCGAGGTGTATGAAAGAGTTAGGCCTAGCTGACAGGTGAACAGCAGTGTGAATATTTACTTCAGGGTATTGGCCAACTACAACACTAAAACCTTACTGCTAGAGTGACTGTAGGCCTGACTCACCAGTCTCTATTAGGGCTGGAACAATTACCGTATAACTGTAACCGATGATTATGGATGAAAACCAGCATGAAAATAAAATAACCATGATACCATTTACATATTCTAAAAAAGCTGACTGAAGACTGGACAGCCGGGCAATTGTGCGGTAGAGTCCGTTTCTGCTTTTACATGGACTCTAAAAAAGGGTTCCCCAGCTGGTGGCCTGCTGGCCAAATTCAGTGATTTTACACGGGAAACTTGAGCGTAAAAATAAACCAGCAGCGTTGCAGTTCTTGACACAAACCGGTGCGCCTGACACCTACTACCATACCCTGTTCAAAGGCACTTAAAATCTGTCTTGCCCATTCACCCTCTGAATGGCACACACACAATCCATGCCTCGATTGTCTCAAGGCTTAAAAATCCTTCTTTAACCTGTCTTCTCCCCTTCATCAACACTGATTGAAGTGGATTAGTGACATCAATAAGGGATCATAGCTTTCACCTGGATTCACCCGGTCAGTCTGTCACAGAAAGAGCATGTTCTAATGTTTTGTACACTCAGTGTATGTGACCGTACACAAACATAAGCAAGGTTTGAAATGAATATGTTCTAGTCAAATATAATATTTCATCACATTGTAGAGCAGGGATCATCAACTAGATTCAGCCATGGGCCGATTTGTTTTCTTTAGTGGATTGTCAGGGGGGGCCAGAACATCGTTGCAAATAACTTGTATACTGCAAATTGACCGCAAAAAGCCTAAATAAATACATTAATATATATTTGGACTTCTTGCGGTCCATTTGCAGTATACAAATTATTTGCAACGATGTTCCTGCCCCCTGACAATCCACTCAAGAGAAGAGAAGAAAAAGTCCACCCACGGCTGAATCTAGTTGATGATCCCTGCTCTACAACGTGATGAAAATGTGTTGCTCCTTATTGAAACAAGCAAGGTGTTGTAGTTAACAAGTTTTTGGTTGCCTAGGCAACACACCCCTCCCTGCAGCAGGACCACATGCAATCAGGCACAGATGATATGAGAAAATGTGTAATATAATGTATATAGCATTTTATTTATTCAAACAGTTATAACGGTGACCGCGATCATTTGGCTGACCAATAACTGTCATCCAAAATTCCATGACTGTCACAGCTTTAGTCTCTATTACAATGCTTCAATCGCCAACAACAACCCAGACCTGAGGCAGGCATATACTCTAGCTTAACCTCACTAGACCAAATAACTTACACAAAAAAAAAACAGAGTTTGCAACAAGAAAAACAGTGAGAAACAAATCTGAACACCATTCTAAATGAACAGCCAAAGCCTACTATGTGTACAAATGTAGCCATATTCTTCCTGCCAGCACCATATCTGCCACTTAATCATACAAATCAAGTCTGATGTATGCCACACTCATTCACAATGAGTGTGGCTGTAGTCCCAGTAGCTGTAAAAAAGAGCCACTGAATACAAAGGAGAGCTGGTGAAACCAGGCTCCAGGGAGAGCTCTGGGCTGAGGCTGTTGGCAGAAGGACAGCAGCATCAGGGAGGCCAGTCCTCCCAGAACACACAGCTCCTCTATAGCAGATAGGCAGGGTGTGAAGCTGGCCAGGCCACGTTTTTAAACACACACACAGCAGAGAAGAGGGAGCCAGCCAGGGGGTTAGCACTGAACTGAACCCAGTGTTCTCCTCCTGCTGCTGCCATTTCAGAATACTCCCCTCCAGACTCATCTGATGGAGACAGGTCTGTATTGGAGGTTTCTTCATCCCATATGACTGGGGCCAGATTGTTGCTGCAATCAAAACTAGTGCAGTACCATCTTGTATAATCTATTGAGATAACGGTCACCTCCGTAAAGATCATGCTATGATTAAACACCTGTGCGGTCGCCATGCCTGGATACACAATACAAACCAAACAGAGAGACTCAGGTAACACAAGAAAGAAAAGCCCGGGTTCTGACCTCATGTGGGGTCCGTCAATGTTGTCAAAGCCCATCTCGTAGCTGCTGTTCTCTGAACTGAGGCTAGAGGTGGGGGATATGGAGCGCTCCTTCTCCTCCAGGCCCAGCGTCAGGTCTGGCTTCCCCAAAAACTCATCTTCAGAGTTCTCCTCTGACACAGAGCCGATGATAAAATTGGAGTGCAGCACGGCCAGGTTCGGGGCAGCGGCCTTATTGGCAGGCGTGTCCTGCTGTGCCATGACTGGACTGTCACCACCCTGGCAGGCTGTGAACACTGGAGGGAGAGGAGGGGATTCAAAACCACATGTATTTATAAAGCAGGAGATAGGACTGAGTCCTCAAGTAAGTGAGGTCACAGCATGATGACAGGGTCATCCTGGCATGGGCTGCTGTTAGTCAGATTTCATCAGTGAGTTGAGTTGCACAACAATTATGCTGACGCTGCATTCATATTGCAAAAGAATGGTACAGATTGCAATACCTCCCAATCCTTCTTAAATAAAGTGCTTACTGTAATATATCTCATAGCTACAACAAACTCCAATCCAAAACCACGTAGTCAACTACTGCTAGTTGACTGGTTTGAGAGGCATGGTCTGCCTTGATATTAGTCTTTGAGGGGGTATAATTTCTGGAAACTGCAACTGCGCATGAGCAGAGCCACCAGAAGACAGACACACCTTATCAGCAGCAGTTTTAGCTGCTGGACCTGAAAAACAAGCCCAGCATCGCAGACATAATTTAAGTGAAGGTGAGTGAACAGCACTGATCATAGACATAGCTACCCAGCATGATAATACATTATGTTTTACAACAGGGCTCTAACAGCCTGGTATCATAGACAAGACATAACATAGTAAATGTAAATCAGGGACACTCAAATTAGTATGATATCTTACGTTTGATATGGTTACATAAGAAAGAAGTTTACTTAAGGCAAAAACTAAAGTAGGGCGATGGTTCGGGGTGGATAGGAAGTTGTGTGTTCAAATCTCATCACGGACAACTTCAGTGTTTTAGCTTGATTCCATCCTAAATACACAGTGAAATTATTGAACACTTTATTGCAGTGTTGTTGCAATACTCTGAAGTATCGTGGCAAGGAAATAAAACATGAAGCAGATTTTACTTTGAGGAAAACAGTTGTTAGAAACAAACAGTATGTCACTTACAGTCACATTTGTTTATTTTGCAAGCTATAGCACCAACAACTTTACATAAAGTAGGTTTTTAATAGGACCTGATTTTTCACCAACAGAAAAATTGGTCTCTAAAATAAACAGAAGAGATGCTCAATTAAGTTTTGGGTACATACATGTTAAGAGAAAAGATTGAACATCAGTTAAATTATTGAAAGAATTTCAACAAGTGAACTGCAGTATGTCATTTATTCAAAAAAAGTAATTGTTTAACAACTGACCCACAGATTCCTTCTTAAATAATTTTAAGAGTCTGCTGACTTCCACAGGCTTCAAACTTCCTTTTAAGAGGAATTCTCAGCTATCTGCAATACAGGTATGAATGAAGAATGAAGCAGGTGTTAATCATGGGCCTTCCTTCACTGAAAACAGCAGTCCATTGTCAACACTTTGATTAAATCAGTAGACCTATATCAATATCTCTGAAAATACCATAAGTGTCATTAGCTTTTAATACAATTCAATCTATTTTATCATATTTTGGGCCAGAGTGAGGCTATTGCTCCACTAACCTACCTTATGTTACTGCAGTGAGGAGGACTCATCTTCATCTAATGTTTTCATAATTTATCTGCAGATAAAATCACCAAAAAGGCTACAAATTAGAGAGTCAAATGAATGGCTCTTACCAATGCGATTTGGTAGGCTACTGACGAGTCACTCACTTTAACGTCTGTCTGGAAAGTCCTGATGGACTTCATATCAAAAATACAAACAAGATCTTTCGTTTACTTGTCCTGTTACGATACCATAGACATAACTACGTTCTATTATTTATGAATGGCAAGGATATGAGACTGTATTTAATCAGTTCGAACCCATTTATAACTATAACTTATATACTAGTAAAGTTTGCCGTTCGTAAATCAAATCACACTAAGCCTACGCACCAGCATTTCGTGGCTGCATATGAAACACGCAAAAGAAAATAAATGAATGTGCCAAAAAACAATAGGCTAAGTGGATTTGGACTCATTGTTACTACATTATACGGGACTCACAGACGTTAAAAGAACATCATGCCCTCTCCATCCATGTAAAGAAATTTGACTGCAACCACAGCGTACACAACACACACCCAGGTAGTGAGGCGTGACAGACAGCAGACTGTCAAACCAGTAGTGTTTCCATGTCATCGCTCACTTTGTGACTGACAAGCGCTTGTCCTATCAATAGACCGCTAGAAGATGCATATCGTTCATTCTAACGAGAGAGCGCTCAGCTGAAGACTTGACAATTGAAAAGTAGCCTAGTTAATGCCTATCATTCATTCAAGCGGGAGAGGGCTTGGCTGACTTGTAAAAAAGTAGCATAGTTAATTTAAGTGGACAAAGTACACGGCTAAAAAGTACCCAGAACTAGTAGAAACCACTGCCCAACCCTAACCCTTTAACCTTAACTCCTAGCCTAATAAACATTAGCCAAAACGAATTGACATTTGGAGCATAGCTCACAAACTGACATTTGCAGCATAGCATACAAATTGGATGATTACCCACATATTAATACATACCATAAGAACTAAACGAAACAGCAAACTAAATGGAGTATTCCGGATTTATTTTACTATGTTACGTCTACCCCCGAGTCCATGTTGACTCTAATGATGGGAAATAAATGTCTCCCCCGCACTGGCCCAAAACTGGTGAATCTTATGGATGGGAATCCTATGTCGAGCAAAGTAACACACGTTAGCTAGCTAGCTACATCAAATCAGGCTAGTAACTACTAATTCTGTGTCGCGTTATGGTTTAACTACCATAATCAAATTCATCAAAACGCAATCGTCTCAATACAAATCTGGTGGATGTGAATGCGTATCATATAAGAAAGTGTTGGTTACTGACATTTGCACCAAGCTAGCTAGTCAGACCGGCATCTTGCTAGCTAGCACAATGGCATGCAAGGTGTAGCTATATACAGGCAGCTAGCTAGTTAGCGTTATACTGTACACAGGCAGTCAGTGTACTCGTAATGAGCTTAATTAAGATACTCACCGTGTGAAATAAACCGACAAGCAATCCTGGATATTTTATCCCAAAGGATGGGTGATTATTTATTCACTCTGGTTCAGGCATGCATTTCCAAACAAAAATCACACTATGATGACCTAACGCAACTACAAGATACGTTTTTGACAGCAACGAATAGTGTGATACGAAGATGGGTTACTTCTGGCCTCACGCTGCAGCGGAGGACCAATCGGATTGCGCGACGATTTCAGGAGGAGGGCAGAAAGAGCCATAACTGGAACTGACTGGGAGGAGGTGTGCCCAATGAGAAAACCTTTGTACTGTCCCACGTGTTTGGTCCAGTATGGCCTGGGGTGGTATACTACATAGTAGAATCAATGGGTCAAAAGTACCCAATTTTCATACTTGAGTAAAAGTATAGATACCTTAATACAGTGGTTCCTAAACTTTTTATAGTCCCGTACCCCTTCAAACTTTCAACCTCCAGCTGCACCAGGGTCAGTGCATTCTCAAATGTTGTTTTTTGCCATCATTGTAAGCCTGCAACACACACACTATATGATACATTTATTAAAAATAAGAATGAGTGTGAGTTTGTCACAATCCGGCTCATGGGAAGTGACAAAGAGCTCTTATAGGACCAGGGCACAAATAATATAATAAAAATAATCAATAATTTTGCTCTTTATTTAGCCATCTTACATATAAAACCTTATTGTTCATCAAAAATTGTGAATAACTCACCACATGTTAATGAGAAGGGTGTGTTTGAAAGGATGCACATAACTCTGCAATGTTGGATTGTATTAGAGAGAGTCTCAGTCTTAAATCATTTTCCACACACAGTCTGTGCCTGTATTTAGTTTGCATGCTAGTGAGGGCCGAGTTCACATAGGTACGAGGTTGCAAAGGGCATCAGTGTCTTAACAGCGCGATTTACCAAGGCAAGAAACTCTGAGTGCAGCCCTATCCAGAAATCTGGCAGTGGCTTCTGATTAAATTACATTTTCACAGAACCGCTTGTTGCAATTTCGATGAGGCTCTCTTGTTCAGATATTGGTAAATGGACTGGAGGCAGGGCATGAATAACGAATCCAGTTGTTTGTGTCGTCCATTTCGGGAAAGTACCTGCGTAATTGCGCACCCAGCTCACTCAGGTGCTTCACAGGATCACATTTGACATTGTCTGTAAGCTTGAGTTCATTTGCACACAAAAAAAATCATACAATTATGGAAAGACCTGTGTGTTGTCCTTGTTAATGCAGACAGAAAAGAGCTCCAACTTCTTAGTCATAGTCTCAATTTTGTCCCACACATTGAATATAGTTGCAGATAAAAAAAATGTTTTTATATATATATATTTTTAAAATGTGAATCACATTTTTTATTTGGTGTACCCACGACAGCAGGGGTACACCAAATAAAATGGGAATAATATCCTTACTAGAAAGTTACTCAAGTAAAAGTGAGTCAGCCAGTAAAATACTACTTGAGTAAAAGTCTAAAAGTATTTGGTTTTAAATATAATTAAGTATCAAAAGTAAATGTAATTGCTAAAATATACTTAAGTATCAAAAGTAAATGTAATTGCTAAAATATACTTAAGTATCAAAAGTAAAAGTGTAAATCATTCAACATTCCTTAAGCACATGTTCTTGTTTTGAAAATGTATGGATAGCCAGGGGCACACTCCAACACAAGACATTATTTAAGAAGGATGCATTTGTGTTTAGTGAGTCCCCCAGGCCAGAGGCAGTAGGGATGACCACATGTCTTCTTGATAAGTGCTTGAATTCGTCCTGCTAAGCATTCAAAATGTAACGAGTACTTTTGATTGTCAAGGAGAATGTATGGAGTAAAAAGTATAATATTTTCATTTGGAATGTAGTGAAGTAAAAGTAAAAGTTGTCAAAAATATAAATAGTAAAGTAAAAGTACAGATACCCCAAAAAACTACTTAAGTAGTACTTTAAAGTATTTTCACTTAAGTACTTTACACCACTGGAAATAACTATATATTTTTTTGGTTCATTAAGAAATCTAAACAGATACAGTTTTTGATTGTTGAGTAAATTAGACCATCCCATTAGTAAATTAGACCATCCCCTGCTTACCTCCTCCTGAGCGATACTCTGGGGATCCTGGTACCTGCCGGGGTTCTTTCTGAATGCTCCCTTATTTTTGAGCTACAGCCATCTTTGTTTCCTTTGGACTGATCTAAAATAGCATATATTATTACGCTAATGTCGGCAAGGGCGCTCTCCTGGGCGACGGCAGTTTGTGAGCAACAATCCGCTGTTTGTCGTCATCTGGAGGACTTTATGGCAGAGGTGAGGAAGGTTTTTGATTCTCCGGTATCCGGCAGAGAGGCGGCCCATAAACTGCTGGATTTACGTCAAAATTCTCGTCGTGTGGCAGACTACGCTGTTGACTTTCGCACGCTGGACGCCGAGAGTGCCTGGAATCCGGAGTCCCTTTTTGATACCTTCCTTCACAGACTATCTGAGGAGAAAAAGTATGAGCTAGCCACTCGGGAATTGCCGGTGGACCTCGATTCCTTCATCGCCCTCACCATTAAAATTGATGGGCGGCTAAGGGAACGCAGGAGTGAGAGGTCTAGCCTGGGTCACACTCGTTCATCCGCAGTGGCTCGCTCACCTTCGAAGGAATCCGGAAGTCCCCGAAGGCTATTTTTCAGAGAGGATCCGAAGCCACCCGAGCTCCCTCAAGAATCATCAGCGACGGGTGAGTCATGTACTCTGGAACCTATGCAACTGGGCAGAGCTAGATTATCGCCGAAAGAATGTTCACATAGGCTGAGTTCCAACAGCTGTCTGTACTGTGGGGCTGCAGGACATTATATAGCCACCCGCGCAGTTAAGAGACCTATCTCTATAGTAGGCACAAGTACTCTGGTGAGCCAGACTGGGAGTTTTCTTAATTCCATTAATAACCGCACTTCCTCCTTTGTTATACTGCTATGGGGAGACCAGTCTAAATCTCTAAGGGTGCTCACTGACTCTGGGGCAGATTAGAGTTTTATGGATGCTACTCTAGTTTCTGAATGAGCTATTCCCACTCAATTTCTCTCTGTTCCCATGGACGCTAGAGCACTGGATGGATGATCTATTGGTAGAGTTACCCACAGCACTGTTCCTGTTAATCTACGGGTTTCAGGAAATCAGTGAGGCAATACAACTGCTTCTCATTGAGTCTCCCCATGTTCCAGTTGTTTTGGGATTTTCTTGGTTTAAGAAACACAACCCCGTTATTGATTGGACCACAAGTTCAGTCCTGGGTTGGAGTCCGTTTTGCCATTCCCATTGCCTCAAAGCAAAGCAGCCTTCCCCGAGACAGCCTCCTCAGGGCTTAAGTTAAGTCTCGGATTTCTATACCGTCCCCACACAGTACCACGACCTCCTGGAGGTTTTCAGCAAGGCACGGGCTGCTTCTCTTCCCCCGCATCGTCCTTGTGATTGTGCCATTGATCTCCTCCCAGACACCACACCACCTTGTGGTAGGTTATATTCTCTATCTGGGCCGGAGACCAAGGCCATGGAGGAGTAGATAGAGGAGTCTCTGGCTACTGGGGCTGTCTGTCCATCTGCTTCTCCTGCCAGCGCAGGGTTTTTCTTTGTGGAGAAGGACAATACCCTGCGTCTGTGCATTGACTGCCGGGGTCTTAATGATTACGATTGCAATTAAGAATCGTTAACCCCTACCACTCCTATCCTCGGCTTTTGAACCTCTCCAGGGGGCCACCATTTTTCCCAAGCTGGACCTTCGGAATGCCTACCACCTGGTTCGGATACGCGAAGGAGACGAGTGGAAGACAGCGTTCAACACAGCCAGCGGACATTATAAGCACCAGGTCAAGCCGTTTGGACTCACCAACGCTGTCTTCCAGGCCCTGGTAAACGATGTGCTCCGGGACATGCTAAACCAGTTTTTGTTCGTTCACCTTGACGACATCCTGTTTTTTTCCCGGTCCGCCCAAGAACATGGTCTGCATGTCAGACAGGTCCTTCAATGCCTCTGGAGAACCAATTGTCCGTAAAAGCCGACAAGTGTGAGTTTCAACACTCTACCATCTCCTTTCTGGGATATGTCATTGCTGAGGGAAATGTCCAGATGGATCCTGGAATGGTGAAAGCAGTGGTGGATTGGCCTCAACCCACGTTCAGGGTGCAGTTGCAACGTTTCCAAGGTTTTGCTAACTTCTACCTCTGTTTCATTCGTGGTTACAGCTAGAGGTCGACCGATTATGATTTTTCAACGCCGATACCGATTATTGGAGGACCAAAAAAAGCCGATACCGATTAATCAGACGTTTTTTTATTTTTTTTATTTGTAATAATGACAATTACAACAATACTGAATGAACACTTATTTTAACTTAATATAATACATCAATAAAATCAATTTAGCCTCAAATAAATAATGAAACATGTTAAATTTGGTTTAAATAATGCGAAAACAATGTTGGGGAAGAAAGTAAAAGTGCAATATGTGCCATGTAAGAAAACTAACGTTTAAGTTCCTGGCTCAGAACATGAGAACATATGAAAGCTGGTGGTTCCTTTTAACATGAGTCTTCAATATTCCCAGGTAAGAAGTTTTAGGTTGTAGTTATTATAAGGCTATTTCGCTCTATATGATTTGTATTTCATATACCTTTGACTATTGGATGTTCTTATAGGCACTTTAGTATTGCCAGTGTAACAGTATAGCTTCCGTCCCTCTCCTCACTCCTACCTGGGCTCGAACCAGGAACACATTGACAACAGCCACCCTCGAAGCAGCGTTACCCATGCAGAGCAAGGGGAACAACTACTCCAAGTCTCAGAGCGAGTGACGTTTGAAATGCTATTAGCGCGTACCCCGCAAACTAGCTAGCCATTTCACATCGGTTACACCAGCCTAATCTCGGGAGTTGATAGGCTTGAAGTCATAAACAGCGCAATGCTTGAAGCACAGCGACGAGCTGCTGGCAAAACGCACGAAAGTGCTGTTTGAATGAATGCTTACGAGCCTGCTGCTGCCTACCATCGCTCAGTCAGACTGCTCTATCAAATCATAGACTTAATTATAACATAATGACACACAGAAATACGAGCCTTAGGTAATTAATATGGTCGAATCCGGAAACTATCATCTCGAAAACAAAACGTTTATTCTTTCAGTGAAATACCGAACCGTTCCATATTTTATCTAACGGGTGGCATCCATAAGTCTAAATATTCCTGTTACATTGCACAACCTTCAATGTTATGTAATAATTACGTAAAATTCTGGCAAATTAGTTTGCAACGAGCCAGGCGGCACAAACTGCTGCATATACCCTGACTCTGTGGCAAGAGAAGTGACATAATTTTCCTCGTTAAAAGAAATTCATGTTAGCAGGCAATATTAACTAAATATGCAGGTTTAAAAAATATATACTTGTGTATTGATTTTAAGAAAGGCATTGATGTTTATGGTTAGGTACACGTTGGAGCAACGACAGTCCTGTTTTGCGAATGCGCACCGCATCGATTATATGCAACGCAGGACACGCTAGATAAACTAGTAATATCATCAACCATGTGTAGTTAACTAGTGATTGATTGTTTTTTTATAAGATAAGTTTAATGCTAGCTATCAACTTACCTTGGCTTCTTACTGCATTCGTGTAACAGGCAGGCTCCTCGTGGAGTGCAATGTAAAGCAGGTGGTTAGAGCGTTGGACTACTTAACTGTAAGGTTGCAAGATTGAATCCCCGAGCTGACAAGGTAAAAATCTGTCGTTCTGCCCCTGAACAAGGCAGTTAACCCACCGTTCCTAGGCCGTCATTGAAAATAAGAATGTCTTCTTAACTGACTTGCCTAGTTAAATAAAGGTTTCCAAAAATACCGATTTCCGATTGTTATGAAATCGGCCCTAATTAATCGGCCATTCCGATTAATCTGTCGACCTCTAGTTACAACACCCTGGCGGCCCCCCTCTCTGCACTCACCTCTCCC